>NW_026728865.1:195000-227500 GCF_030272615.1 Cryptomeria japonica
CTTGCCTGGGCTGCGCACCAGGAAGGGCTCAAGATGGCACCCGCGTTCCGTTTTTTTCACTATCTTTCAGAACGGAAATTTTAAAATCTCGTTTTTTTTTGCCTTTTCTGGAAATTAGTGAAGGCAGCGCATCAAAGGTGCGCAACGCTGGTGCGAACCTGGGAGCGCTCCGATGTGTGCTCCAAGGTGTGGCGTGCACGAAGTCGGACCCCGGTTTGCCCCGGGTGCGCACCTCGCGTGCACCTTGGTGCGCACACCTTGGCTGGGTTGCGCGCCCTGGTGGGCACCATGGTGCGCACCAAGGAGCGCTCCGAAGTGTGCTCCAAGGTGCGGCGTGCACGAAGTCGGAGCCCGGTTTGCCCCGGGTGCGCACCTCGCGTGCACCTTCGCCGCGGTGGGCACCATGGCGTGCACGAAGTCGGAGCCCGGTTTGCCCCGGGTGCGCACCTCGCGTGCACCTTCGCCGGGGTGGGCACCTTGGTGTGCAGACCTTGGCTGGGTTGCGCGCCCTGGTGGGCACCATGGTGCGCACCAAGGAGCGCTCCGAAGTGTGCTCCAAGGTGCGGCCTGCACGAAGTCGGAGCCCGGTTTGCCCCGCGTGTGCACCTCGGGTGGGCACCTTGGTGCGCATGCCTTGCCTGGGCTGCGCACCAGGGCGGGCTCAAGATGGCACCCGCGTTCCTTTTTTTTCACTATCTTTCAAAACGGAAATTTTAAAATCTCATTTTTGTTTGCCTTTTTCTGGAAATTAGTGAAGGCAGCGCATCAAAGGTGCGCACCTCGCTGCCCACCACGGTGCGCAACGCCGGTGGGCACCCGGGAGTGCTTCGAAGTGTGCTCCAAGGTGCTGCGTGCACGTTGTCGGAGCCCGGTTTGCCCCGGGTGCGCACCTCGCGTGCACCTTCGTCGGGGTGGGCACCTTGGCTGGGTTTGCCCCGGCTGCGCTCCGAAGCGGGGTTATTGGAGCGCCGCCTCTTTTTTTGTCGGAGCGTTTGGTGGGGTTTCTCGCATTGGCTCTTCCGAGGCCCGGTTGCCACCCTGGCGCGCACGAAGTCGGAAGTAGGGTTAATTGCCCGGGTGCGCACCTTTGCCAGGGTGGGCACCTTACCTGGGCTGCGCACCAGGGCGGGCTCAAGATGGCACGCGCGTTCCGTTTTTTTCACTATCTTTCAAAACGGAAATTTTAAAATCTCCTTTTTTTTTTGCCTTTTCTGGAAATTAGTGAAGGCAGCGCATCAAAGGTGCGCACCTCGCTGCCCACCTTGGTGTGCTCTGAGGTGCGCACCCGGGAGCGCTACGAAGTGTGCTCCAAGGTGCGGCGTGCACGTTGTCGGAGCCCGGTTTGCCCCGGGTGCGCACCTCGCCTGCACCTTGGCCGGGGTGGGCACCTTGGCTGGGTTTGCCCAGGGTGCGCTCCGAAGCGGGGTTACTGGAGCGCCCCCTCTTTTTTTGTCAGAGCGTTTGGTGGGGTTTCTCGCATTGGCTCTTCCCAGGCCCGGTTGTTGGGTGCGCTCCCACCCTGGCGCGCGCGAAGTTGGAAGTTGGGTTAATTGCCCGGGCGCGCACCTTCGCCAGGGTGGGCACCTTGGTGCGCACACCTTGGCTGGGCTGCGCACCAGGGCGGGCTCAAGATGGCACCAGCATTCCCTTTTTCTCACTATCTTTCAAAACGGAAATTTTAAAATCTCGTTTTTTTTTTGCCTTTTATGGAAATTAGTGAAGGCATCGCATCAAAGGTGCGCACCTCGCTGCCCACCTTGGTGTGCTCCGAGGTGCCCACCACGGTGCGCAACGCCGGTGCGAACCCGGGAGCGCCCCGATGTGTGCTCCAAGGTGCGGCGTGCACGAAGTCGGACCCCGGTTTGCCCCGGGTGCGCACCTCGCGTGCACCTTGGTGCGCACACCTTGGCTGGGTTGCGCGGCCTGGTGGGCACCATGGTGCGCACCAAGGAGCGCTCCGAAGTGTGCTCCAAGGTGCGGCGTGCACGAAGTCGGAGCCCGGTTTGCCCCGGGTACGCACCTCGCGTGCACCTTCGCCGGGGTGGGCACCTCGGCTGGGTTGCGCGCCCTGGTGCGCACCAAGGAGCGCTCCGAAGTGTGCTCCAAGGTGCGGCGTGCACGAAGTCGGAGCCCGGTTTGCCCCGGGTGCGCACCTTCGCCGCGGTGCGCACCATGGCGTGCACGAAGTCGGAGCCCGGTTTGCCCCGGGTGCGCACCTCGCGTGCACCTTCGGCGGGGTTGCGCGCCCTGGTGGGCACCATGGTGCGCACCAAGGAGCGCTCCGAAGTGTGCTCCAAGGTGCGGCGTGCACGAAGTCGGAGCCCGGTTTGCCCCGGGTGCGCACCTCGCGTGCACCTTCGGCGGGGTTGCGCGCCCTGGTGGGCACCATGGTGCGCACCAAGGAGCGCTCCGAAGTGTGCTCCAAGGTGCGGCGTGCACGAAGTCGGAGCCCGGTTTGCCCCGGGTGCGCACCTCGCGTGCACCTTCGCCGCGGTGGGCACCATGGCGTGCACGAAGTCGGAGCCCGGTTTGCCCCGGGTGCGCACCTCGCGTGCACCTTCGCCGGGGTGGGCACCTCGGCTGGGTTGCGCGCCCTGGTGCGCACCAAGGAGCGCTCCGAAGTGTGCTCCAAGGTGCGGCGTGCACGAAGTCGGAGCCCGGTTTGCCCCGGGTGCGCACCTCGCGTGCACCTTCGCCAGGGTGGGCACCTCGGTGCGCACACCTTCTCAATGTTTTCTTGCCTTTTCTGGAAATTGGTGAAGGCAGCGCATCAAAGGTGCGCACCTCGGTGTGCTCCGAGGTGCGAACCCGAGAGCGCTCCGAGGTGCCCACGAAGTCGAAAGTCGGGTTAATTGCATTGTTTTCCCCGGGTGCGCTCCGAGGTGCGCAACATCGGCGCGCACCAAGGAGGGCTCCGAAGTGTGCTCCAAGGTGCGCACGATGGCGTGCACCTCTGGTGCGCACGATTCGGAGCTCGGTTTGACCGGGGTGCGCACACCTTGGCTGGGTTGCGCACCTTTTGTGCGCTCCAAGGTGCGCACGAAGTCGGAGCTCGGTTTGCCCCGGGTGCGCACCTTCGCCAGGGTGCGCACCTTGATGCGCACGCCTTGGCTGGGCTGCGCACCTTGGTGGGCGCCATGGTGCGCACCTTTCGTGCGCTCCAAGGTGCGCACGAAGTCGGAGCTCGGTTTGCCCCGGGTGCGCACCTTGGTGGGCGCCATGGTGCACTCCGAGGTGCCCAAGATTGGTGCGCACCAAGGAGCGCTCCGAAGTGCGCTCCAAGGTGCGCGCGAAGTCGAAAGTTGGGTTAATTGTCCGGTTTGCCTCGGGTGCGCACCTTGCGTGCACCTTCGCCAGGGTGGGCGCCTTGGTGCGCACACCTTGGCTGGGCTGCGCACACCTTGGCACCCGCGTTTCCTTCATTTAAAATTTTTTTTTTTTACAATCTCTCAAGTGGGAAATTCTATAATCTCAACTTTTTTTGCCTTTTCAGGAAACTTTTGAATGGAGCGCATCATTGGTGCGCTCCGAAGTGTGCTCCAAAGCTCTCTCCAGCTGCGTGCACCTGCCCCGGCCGCGCACCCGGCCCCGCCCAGCTTCGCTCACCTGTCCCGGGCGTCTGGTGCGGAACCTTAGAGTAAGAAACATCACCGTGCACCTTGGCCAACGTGCGCGACTCGACCGAGCGCGCACTGGCCGAGGTGCACACCGATTTCACCTGGGTGCGCGCGCAGCACCTCGGGCGCACCGGGGTGCGCGCACAACGCCCGGGTTGCACCGTGGCCTGTGTGCTCGGGGCGCCTCGGGTGCGCGCTCGGTGTCGCCCCCGCGCGCGCGGTAGTGCGGGCAGCGCACCCCGGCCCGGCCCGGCCCCGACGAGAACGCAAACGGGCAAAAGGTTTATTCAAATAGCATTGCGACGCCCGGCGAAAAACTAAAAAAGGGTGCAACACCGGGACTTCCCGGGAGGTCACCCATCCCAGTACTACTCCGGCCCAAGCGCGCTTAACTGCGGAGTTCTGATGGGATCCGGTGCACTAACGCTGGTATGATCGCACCCGTTATGAGCTTGTCGCAGTGTGTACTTAGCAAACCGCGACCCACGTGCGAATCCACCCCGGCCACCCACCCCCGTCGAGGTGCACACCCTCCCTCGCGAAGTGCGCCCCGTTCGCCAAGTGTGAGCCCTGCCCGGGTGCGCGCACCTTGCTAGGGCGTCGGGTGTGCACCCGGCCCGGCCTACGTGCGTGCACCTGGAGGGGGCGTCGTGTGCGTGCAGTGTCCCGTCTGCAACGCGGTGCCCACACACCACCTCGGGCGCAACGACCTGCGCTCACATGTGGGCCGAGTGCACCTTGGTGCATGTTCGGGGCGCCTCGGGTGCACGCTCGATCTTGCCCCGGTGCACCAAGGCGCTCGGTTTGCCCCGGGTGCGCACTTGGTGCAAGGTGGGCACCCAAAATAGGGATCAAGCACCAAAACACAAGTTTCGGGATGCAAAATGGGACCCAAGGACCACAAATGCGTTCCAAGACCCATGATGGGTCCACGAGAACAAAAATGTGTTCCGAGACTTAATAAACAAATATTGGGTTTTAGGAGAAGAAACATGCTCTGATGCCCAAAACGAGAATCGACCCCGAAAAGGCCACAGGCCAAAAGTGGGATGCGAGACAAAAAAAAATGGGACCCGAGGACCAAAATTGGGTTCCCAGGTCGAAGACAGGGCAACCGGACAAGAAACGACCTCTAAGGCTCGAAATGAGTCCCGACGACTAAAACTTGACAAGAAGCACCCATCAGGCACCCAACTCGACACCCATGGGATGCCGACCCACCCGGGCTTCCACCTAGCACACCTTGGCACCCACCCACCCTCGCACCCAACCTCGCACCCAACTTAGCACCTTTGAACCCACATTGGCACTCACCCTGACCCTGGCACCTTGGAACCCACATTGGCACTCACCTTGACCCTGGCACCCACCTTTGCACTCACCTTGGGACCCACCCTGGCTCCCACCTCGGCACCCACCCAGACACCCACCTTGGTTCCTTGGCACCCACCTTGGATCCTTGGCACCCACCCCGACACCCACCTTGGCACGCAACTTGGCTACTTGCCACCCACCTTGGCTCCTTGACGCCCACCCCGACAACCACCCCGTGACCTACCCTGGCTAGGGTTGGTGCACACCCACCCTGGTGCCCACCTTGGCACCCACCCTATGACCCACCTTGGCACGCACCTTAGTACCCACCCCGTTACCCACCCTAGGACCCACCCCGTGACCCACCTTGGCCAGGGTGGGTGCCTTGGTGCGCACAACTTGCCTGGGCTGCACACCAGGGCGGGCTCAAGATGGCACCCGCGTTCCGTTTTTTTCACTATCTTTCAAAACGGAAATTTTAAAATCTCATTTTTTTCTTTTTTTTGCCTTTTCTGGAAATTAGTGAAGGCAGCGCATCAAAGGTGCGCAATGCTGGTGCGAACCCGGGAGCGCTCCGATGTGTGCTCCAAGGTGCGGCGTGCACGAAGTTCGAGCCCGGTTTGCCCCGGGTGCGCACCTCGCGTGCACCTTCGCCGGGGTGAGCACCTTGGCTGGGTTGCGCGCCCTGGTGCGTACCAAGGAGCGCTCTGAAGTGTGCTCCAAGGTGCGGCGTGCACGAAGTCGGAGCCCGGTTTGCCCCGGGTGTGCACCTCGAGTGCGCACCTCGCGTGCACCTTCGCTGCGGTGGGCACCTTGGCTGGGTTGCGCGCCTTGGTGGGCACCATGCAGTGCACGAAGTCGGAGCCCGGTTTGCCCCGGGCGCGCACCTCCGCCAGGGTGGGCACCTTGGTGCGCACAACTTGCCTGGGCTGCGCACCAGGAAGGGCTCAAGATGGCACCCGCGTTCCGTTTTTTTCACTATCTTTCAGAACGGAAATTTTAAAATATCGTTTTTTTTTGCCTTTTCTGGAAATTAGTGAAGGCAGCGCATCAAAGGTGCGCAACGCTGGTGCGAACCTGGGAGCGCTCCGATGTGTGCTCCAAGGTGCGGCGTGCACGAAGTCGGAGCCCGGTTTGCCCCGGGTGCGCCCTGGTGGGCACCATGGTGCGCACCAAGGAGCGCTCCGAAGTGTGCTCCAAGGTGCGGCCTGCACGAAGTCGGAGCCCGGTTTGCCCCGGGTGTGCACCTCGGGTGGGCACCTTGGTGCGCATGCCTTGCCTGGGCTGCGCACCAGGGCGGGCTCAAGATGGCACCCGCGTTCCTTTTTTTTCACTATCTTTCAAAACGGAAATTTTAAAATCTCATTTTTTTTTGCCTTTTTCTGGAAATTAGTGAAGGCAGCGCATCAAAGGTGCGCACCTCGCTGCCCACCACGGTGCGCAACGCCGGTGGGCACCCGGGAGTGCTTCGAAGTGTGCTCCAAGGTGCTGCGTGCACGTTGTCGGAGCCCGGTTTGCCCCGGGTGCGCACCTCGCGTGCACCTTCGTCGGGGTGGGCACCTTGGCTTGGTTTGCCCCGGCTGCGCTCCGAAGCGGGGTTATTGGAGCGCCGCCTCTTTTTTTGTCGGAGCGTTTGGTGGGGTTTCTCGCATTGGCTCTTCCGAGGCCCGGTTGCCACCCTGGCGCGCACGAAGTCGGAAGTAGGGTTA
This sequence comes from Cryptomeria japonica, assembly GCF_030272615.1. Lineage (NCBI taxonomy): Eukaryota > Viridiplantae > Streptophyta > Pinopsida > Cupressales > Cupressaceae > Cryptomeria > Cryptomeria japonica. Next base: position 201,641 of record NW_026728865.1, read on the forward strand.
ATTGCCCGGGTGCGCACCTTTGCCAGGGTGGCACCTTACCTGGGCTGCGCACCAGGGCGGGCTCAAGATGGCACGCGCGTTCCGTTTTTTTCACTATCTTTCAAAACGGAAATTTTAAAATCTCCTTTTTTTTTTGCCTTTTCTGGAAATTAGTGAAGGCAGCGCATCAAAGGTGCGCACCTCGCTGCCCACCTTGGTGTGCTCTGAGGTGCGCACCCGGGAGCGCTACGAAGTGTGCTCCAAGGTGCGGCGTGCACGTTGTCGGAGCCCGGTTTGCCCCGGGTGCGCACCTCGCCTGCACCTTGGCCGGGGTGGGCACCTTGGCTGGGTTTGCCCAGGGTGCGCTCCGAAGCGGGGTTACTGGAGCGCCCCCTCTTTTTTTGTCAGAGAGTTTGGTGGGGTTTCTCGCATTGGCTCTTCCCAGGCCCGGTTGTTGGGTGCGCTCCCACCCTGGCGCGCGCGAAGTTGGAAGTTGGGTTAATTGCCCGGGCGCGCACCTTCGCCAGGGTGGGCACCTTGGTGCGCAAACCTTGGCTGGGCTGCGCACCAGGGCGGGCTCAAGATGGCACCAGCATTCCCTTTTTCTCACTATCTTTCAAAACGGAAATTTTAAAATCTCGTTTTTTTTTTGCCTTTTATGGAAATTAGTGAAGGCATCGCATCAAAGGTGCGCACCTCGCTGCCCACCTTGGTGTGCTCCGAGGTGCCCACCACGGTGCGCAACGCCGGTGCGAACCCGGGAGCGCCCCGATGTGTGCTCCAAGGTGCGGCGTGCACGAAGTCGGACCCCGGTTTGCCCCGGGTGCGCACCTCGCGTGCACCTTGGTGCGCACACCTTGGCTGGGTTGCGCGGCCTGGTGGGCACCATGGTGCGCACCAAGGAGCGCTCCGAAGTGTGCTCCAAGGTGCGGCGTGCACGAAGTCGGAGCCCGGTTTGCCCCGGGTGCGCACCTTCGCCGCGGTGGGCACCATGGCGTGCACGAAGTCGGAGCCCGGTTTGCCCCGGGTGCGCACCTCGCGTGCACCTTCGCCGGGGTGGGCACCTCGGCTGGGTTGCGCGCCCTGGTGCGCACCAAGGAGCGCTCTGAAGTGTGCTCCAAGGTGCGGCGTGCACGAAGTCGGAGCCCGGTTTGCCCCGGGTGTGCACCTCGCGTGCACCTTCGCTGCGGTGGGCACCTTGGCTGGGTTGCGCGCCTTGGTGGGCACCATGCAGTGCACGAAGTCGGAGCCCGGTTTGCCCCGGGCGCGCACCTCCGCCAGGGTGGGCACCTTGGTGCGCACAACTTGCCTGGGCTGCGCACCAGGAAGGGCTCAAGATGGCACCCGCGTTCCGTTTTTTTCACTATCTTTCAGAACGGAAATTTTAAAATATCGTTTTTTTTTGCCTTTTCTGGAAATTAGTGAAGGCAGCGCATCAAAGGTGCGCAACGCTGGTGCGAACCTGGGAGCGCTCCGATGTGTGCTCCAAGGTGCGGCGTGCACGAAGTCGGACCCCGGTTTGCCCCGGGTGCGCACCTCGCGTGCACCTTGGTGCGCACACCTTGGCTGGGTTGCGCGCCCTGGTGGGCACCATGGTGCGCACCAAGGAGCGCTCCGAAGTGTGCTCCAAGGTGCGGCGTGCACGAAGTCGGAGCCCGGTTTGCCCCGGGTGCGCACCTCGCGTGCACCTTCGCCGCGGTGGGCACCATGGCGTGCACGAAGTCGGAGCCCGGTTTGCCCCGGGTGCGCACCTCGCGTGCACCTTCGCCGGGGTGGGCACCTTGGTGTGCAGACCTTGGCTGGGTTGCGCGCCCTGGTGGGCACCATGGTGCGCACCAAGGAGCGCTCCGAAGTGTGCTCCAAGGTGCGGCCTGCACGAAGTCGGAGCCCGGTTTGCCCCGCGTGTGCACCTCGGGTGGGCACCTTGGTGCGCATGCCTTGCCTGGGCTGCGCACCAGGGCGGGCTCAAGATGGCACCCGCGTTCCTTTTTTTTCACTATCTTTCAAAACGGAAATTTTAAAATCTCATTTTTGTTTGCCTTTTTCTGGAAATTAGTGAAGGCAGCGCATCAAAGGTGCGCACCTCGCTGCCCACCACGGTGCGCAACGCCGGTGGGCACCCGGGAGTGCTTCGAAGTGTGCTCCAAGGTGCTGCGTGCACGTTGTCGGAGCCCGGTTTGCCCCGGGTGCGCACCTCGCGTGCACCTTCGTCGGGGTGGGCACCTTGGCTGGGTTTGCCCCGGCTGCGCTCCGAAGCGGGGTTATTGGAGCGCCGCCTCTTTTTTTGTCGGAGCGTTTGGTGGGGTTTCTCGCATTGGCTCTTCCGAGGCCCGGTTGCCACCCTGGCGCGCACGAAGTCGGAAGTAGGGTTAATTGCCCGGGTGCGCACCTTTGCCAGGGTGGGCACCTTACCTGGGCTGCGCACCAGGGCGGGCTCAAGATGGCACGCGCGTTCCGTTTTTTTCACTATCTTTCAAAACGGAAATTTTAAAATCTCCTTTTTTTTTTGCCTTTTCTGGAAATTAGTGAAGGCAGCGCATCAAAGGTGCGCACCTCGCTGCCCACCTTGGTGTGCTCTGAGGTGCGCACCCGGGAGCGCTACGAAGTGTGCTCCAAGGTGCGGCGTGCACGTTGTCGGAGCCCGGTTTGCCCCGGGTGCGCACCTCGCCTGCACCTTGGCCGGGGTGGGCACCTTGGCTGGGTTTGCCCAGGGTGCGCTCCGAAGCGGGGTTACTGGAGCGCCCCCTCTTTTTTTGTCAGAGCGTTTGGTGGGGTTTCTCGCATTGGCTCTTCCCAGGCCCGGTTGTTGGGTGCGCTCCCACCCTGGCGCGCGCGAAGTTGGAAGTTGGGTTAATTGCCCGGGCGCGCACCTTCGCCAGGGTGGGCACCTTGGTGCGCACACCTTGGCTGGGCTGCGCACCAGGGCGGGCTCAAGATGGCACCAGCATTCCCTTTTTCTCACTATCTTTCAAAACGGAAATTTTAAAATCTCGTTTTTTTTTTGCCTTTTATGGAAATTAGTGAAGGCATCGCATCAAAGGTGCGCACCTCGCTGCCCACCTTGGTGTGCTCCGAGGTGCCCACCACGGTGCGCAACGCCGGTGCGAACCCGGGAGCGCCCCGATGTGTGCTCCAAGGTGCGGCGTGCACGAAGTCGGACCCCGGTTTGCCCCGGGTGCGCACCTCGCGTGCACCTTGGTGCGCACACCTTGGCTGGGTTGCGCGGCCTGGTGGGCACCATGGTGCGCACCAAGGAGCGCTCCGAAGTGTGCTCCAAGGTGCGGCGTGCACGAAGTCGGAGCCCGGTTTGCCCCGGGTACGCACCTCGCGTGCACCTTCGCCGGGGTGGGCACCTCGGCTGGGTTGCGCGCCCTGGTGCGCACCAAGGAGCGCTCCGAAGTGTGCTCCAAGGTGCGGCGTGCACGAAGTCGGAGCCCGGTTTGCCCCGGGTGCGCACCTTCGCCGCGGTGCGCACCATGGCGTGCACGAAGTCGGAGCCCGGTTTGCCCCGGGTGCGCACCTCGCGTGCACCTTCGGCGGGGTTGCGCGCCCTGGTGGGCACCATGGTGCGCACCAAGGAGCGCTCCGAAGTGTGCTCCAAGGTGCGGCGTGCACGAAGTCGGAGCCCGGTTTGCCCCGGGTGCGCACCTCGCGTGCACCTTCGGCGGGGTTGCGCGCCCTGGTGGGCACCATGGTGCGCACCAAGGAGCGCTCCGAAGTGTGCTCCAAGGTGCGGCGTGCACGAAGTCGGAGCCCGGTTTGCCCCGGGTGCGCACCTCGCGTGCACCTTCGCCGCGGTGGGCACCATGGCGTGCACGAAGTCGGAGCCCGGTTTGCCCCGGGTGCGCACCTCGCGTGCACCTTCGCCGGGGTGGGCACCTCGGCTGGGTTGCGCGCCCTGGTGCGCACCAAGGAGCGCTCCGAAGTGTGCTCCAAGGTGCGGCGTGCACGAAGTCGGAGCCCGGTTTGCCCCGGGTGCGCACCTCGCGTGCACCTTCGCCAGGGTGGGCACCTCGGTGCGCACACCTTCTCAATGTTTTCTTGCCTTTTCTGGAAATTGGTGAAGGCAGCGCATCAAAGGTGCGCACCTCGGTGTGCTCCGAGGTGCGAACCCGAGAGCGCTCCGAGGTGCCCACGAAGTCGAAAGTCGGGTTAATTGCATTGTTTTCCCCGGGTGCGCTCCGAGGTGCGCAACATCGGCGCGCACCAAGGAGGGCTCCGAAGTGTGCTCCAAGGTGCGCACGATGGCGTGCACCTCTGGTGCGCACGATTCGGAGCTCGGTTTGACCGGGGTGCGCACACCTTGGCTGGGTTGCGCACCTTTTGTGCGCTCCAAGGTGCGCACGAAGTCGGAGCTCGGTTTGCCCCGGGTGCGCACCTTCGCCAGGGTGCGCACCTTGATGCGCACGCCTTGGCTGGGCTGCGCACCTTGGTGGGCGCCATGGTGCGCACCTTTCGTGCGCTCCAAGGTGCGCACGAAGTCGGAGCTCGGTTTGCCCCGGGTGCGCACCTTGGTGGGCGCCATGGTGCACTCCGAGGTGCCCAAGATTGGTGCGCACCAAGGAGCGCTCCGAAGTGCGCTCCAAGGTGCGCGCGAAGTCGAAAGTTGGGTTAATTGTCCGGTTTGCCTCGGGTGCGCACCTTGCGTGCACCTTCGCCAGGGTGGGCGCCTTGGTGCGCACACCTTGGCTGGGCTGCGCACACCTTGGCACCCGCGTTTCCTTCATTTTAAATTTTTTTTTTTTACAATCTCTCAAGTGGGAAATTCTATAATCTCAACTTTTTTTGCCTTTTCAGGAAACTTTTGAATGGAGCGCATCATTGGTGCGCTCCGAAGTGTGCTCCAAAGCTCTCTCCAGCTGCGTGCACCTGCCCCGGCCGCGCACCCGGCCCCGCCCAGCTTCGCTCACCTGTCCCGGGCGTCTGGTGCGGAACCTTAGAGTAAGAAACATCACCGTGCACCTTGGCCAACGTGCGCGACTCGACCGAGCGCGCACTGGCCGAGGTGCACACCGATTTCACCTGGGTGCGCGCGCAGCACCTCGGGCGCACCGGGGTGCGCGCACAACGCCCGGGTTGCACCGTGGCCTGTGTGCTCGGGGCGCCTCGGGTGCGCGCTCGGTGTCGCCCCCGCGCGCGCGGTAGTGCGGGCAGCGCACCCCGGCCCGGCCCGGCCCCGACGAGAACGCAAACGGGCAAAAGGTTTATTCAAATAGCATTGCGACGCCCGGCGAAAAACTAAAAAAGGGTGCAACACCGGGACTTCCCGGGAGGTCACCCATCCCAGTACTACTCCGGCCCAAGCGCGCTTAACTGCGGAGTTCTGATGGGATCCGGTGCACTAACGCTGGTATGATCGCACCCGTTATGAGCTTGTCGCAGTGTGTACTTAGCAAACCGCGACCCACGTGCGAATCCACCCCGGCCACCCACCCCCGTCGAGGTGCACACCCTCCCTCGCGAAGTGCGCCCCGTTCGCCAAGTGTGAGCCCTGCCCGGGTGCGCGCACCTTGCTAGGGCGTCGGGTGTGCACCCGGCCCGGCCTACGTGCGTGCACCTGGAGGGGGCGTCGTGTGCGTGCAGTGTCCCGTCTGCAACGCGGTGCCCACACACCACCTCGGGCGCAACGACCTGCGCTCACATGTGGGCCGAGTGCACCTTGGTGCATGTTCGGGGCGCCTCGGGTGCACGCTCGATCTTGCCCCGGTGCACCAAGGCGCTCGGTTTGCCCCGGGTGCGCACTTGGTGCAAGGTGGGCACCCAAAATAGGGATCAAGCACCAAAACACAAGTTTCGGGATGCAAAATGGGACCCAAGGACCACAAATGCGTTCCAAGACCCATGATGGGTCCACGAGAACAAAAATGTGTTCCGAGACTTAATAAACAAATATTGGGTTTTAGGAGAAGAAACATGCTCTGATGCCCAAAACGAGAATCGACCCCGAAAAGGCCACAGGCCAAAAGTGGGATGCGAGACAAAAAAAAATGGGACCCGAGGACCAAAATTGGGTTCCCAGGTCGAAGACAGGGCAACCGGACAAGAAACGACCTCTAAGGCTCGAAATGAGTCCCGACGACTAAAACTTGACAAGAAGCACCCATCAGGCACCCAACTCGACACCCATGGGATGCCGACCCACCCGGGCTTCCACCTAGCACACCTTGGCACCCACCCACCCTCGCACCCAACCTCGCACCCAACTTAGCACCTTTGAACCCACATTGGCACTCACCCTGACCCTGGCACCTTGGAACCCACATTGGCACTCACCTTGACCCTGGCACCCACCTTTGCACTCACCTTGGGACCCACCCTGGCTCCCACCTCGGCACCCACCCAGACACCCACCTTGGTTCCTTGGCACCCACCTTGGATCCTTGGCACCCACCCCGACACCCACCTTGGCACGCAACTTGGCTACTTGCCACCCACCTTGGCTCCTTGACGCCCACCCCGACAACCACCCCGTGACCTACCCTGGCTAGGGTTGGTGCACACCCACCCTGGTGCCCACCTTGGCACCCACCCTATGACCCACCTTGGCACGCACCTTAGTACCCACCCCGTTACCCACCCTAGGACCCACCCCGTGACCCACCTTGGCCAGGGTGGGTGCCTTGGTGCGCACAACTTGCCTGGGCTGCACACCAGGGCGGGCTCAAGATGGCACCCGCGTTCCGTTTTTTTCACTATCTTTCAAAACGGAAATTTTAAAATCTCATTTTTTTCTTTTTTTTGCCTTTTCTGGAAATTAGTGAAGGCAGCGCATCAAAGGTGCGCAATGCTGGTGCGAACCCGGGAGCGCTCCGATGTGTGCTCCAAGGTGCGGCGTGCACGAAGTCCGAGCCCGGTTTGCCCCGGGTGCGCACCTCGCGTGCACCTTCGCCGGGGTGAGCACCTTGGCTGGGTTGCGCGCCCTGGTGCGTACCAAGGAGCGCTCTGAAGTGTGCTCCAAGGTGCGGCGTGCACGAAGTCGGAGCCCGGTTTGCCCCGGGTGTGCACCTCGGGTGCGCACCTCGCGTGCACCTTCGCTGCGGTGGGCACCTTGGCTGGGTTGCGCGCCTTGGTGGGCACCATGCAGTGCACGAAGTCGGAGCCCGGTTTGCCCCGGGCGCGCACCTCCGCCAGGGTGGGCACCTTGGTGCGCACAACTTGCCTGGGCTGCGCATCAGGAAGGGCTCAAGATGGCACCCGCGTTCCGTTTTTTTCACTATCTTTCAGAACGGAAATTTTAAAATATCGTTTTTTTTTGCCTTTTCTGGAAATTAGTGAAGGCAGCGCATCAAAGGTGCGCAACGCTGGTGCGAACCTGGGAGCGCTCCGATGTGTGCTCCAAGGTGCGGCGTGCACGAAGTCGGAGCCCGGTTTGCCCCGGGTGCGCCCTGGTGGGCACCATGGTGCGCACCAAGGAGCGCTCCGAAGTGTGCTCCAAGGTGCGGCCTGCACGAAGTCGGAGCCCGGTTTGCCCCGGGTGTGCACCTCGGGTGGGCACCTTGGTGCGCATGCCTTGCCTGGGCTGCGCACCAGGGCGGGCTCAAGATGGCACCCGCGTTCCTTTTTTTTCACTATCTTTCAAAACGGAAATTTTAAAATCTCATTTTTTTTTGCCTTTTTCTGGAAATTAGTGAAGGCAGCGCATCAAAGGTGCGCACCTCGCTGCCCACCACGGTGCGCAACGCCGGTGGGCACCCGGGAGTGCTTCGAAGTGTGCTCCAAGGTGCTGCGTGCACGTTGTCGGAGCCCGGTTTGCCCCGGGTGCGCACCTCGCGTGCACCTTCGTCGGGGTGGGCACCTTGGCTTGGTTTGCCCCGGCTGCGCTCCGAAGCGGGGTTATTGGAGCGCCGCCTCTTTTTTTGTCGGAGCGTTTGGTGGGGTTTCTCGCATTGGCTCTTCCGAGGCCCGGTTGCCACCCTGGCGCGCACGAAGTCGGAAGTAGGGTTAATTGCCCGGGTGCGCACCTTTGCCAGGGTGGCACCTTACCTGGGCTGCGCACCAGGGCGGGCTCAAGATGGCACGCGCGTTCCGTTTTTTTCACTATCTTTCAAAACGGAAATTTTAAAATCTCCTTTTTTTTTTGCCTTTTCTGGAAATTAGTGAAGGCAGCGCATCAAAGGTGCGCACCTCGCTGCCCACCTTGGTGTGCTCTGAGGTGCGCACCCGGGAGCGCTACGAAGTGTGCTCCAAGGTGCGGCGTGCACGTTGTCGGAGCCCGGTTTGCCCCGGGTGCGCACCTCGCCTGCACCTTGGCCGGGGTGGGCACCTTGGCTGGGTTTGCCCAGGGTGCGCTCCGAAGCGGGGTTACTGGAGCGCCCCCTCTTTTTTTGTCAGAGAGTTTGGTGGGGTTTCTCGCATTGGCTCTTCCCAGGCCCGGTTGTTGGGTGCGCTCCCACCCTGGCGCGCGCGAAGTTGGAAGTTGGGTTAATTGCCCGGGCGCGCACCTTCGCCAGGGTGGGCACCTTGGTGCGCAAACCTTGGCTGGGCTGCGCACCAGGGCGGGCTCAAGATGGCACCAGCATTCCCTTTTTCTCACTATCTTTCAAAACGGAAATTTTAAAATCTCATTTTTTTTTTGCCTTTTATGGAAATTAGTGAAGGCATCGCATCAAAGGTGCGCACCTCGCTGCCCACCTTGGTGTGCTCCGAGGTGCCCACCACGGTGCGCAACGCCGGTGCGAACCCGGGAGCGCCCCGATGTGTGCTCCAAGGTGCGGCGTGCACGAAGTCGGACCCCGGTTTGCCCCGGGTGCGCACCTCGCGTGCACCTTGGTGCGCACACCTTGGCTGGGTTGCGCGGCCTGGTGGGCACCATGGTGCGCACCAAGGAGCGCTCCGAAGTGTGCTCCAAGGTGCGGCGTGCACGAAGTCGGAGCCCGGTTTGCCCCGGGTGCGCACCTTCGCCGCGGTGGGCACCATGGCGTGCACGAAGTCGGAGCCCGGTTTGCCCCGGGTGCGCACCTCGCGTGCACCTTCGCCGGGGTGGGCACCTCGGCTGGGTTGCGCGCCCTGGTGCGCACCAAGGAGCGCTCTGAAGTGTGCTCCAAGGTGCGGCGTGCACGAAGTCGGAGCCCGGTTTGCCCCGGGTGTGCACCTCGCGTGCACCTTCGCTGCGGTGGGCACCTTGGCTGGGTTGCGCGCCTTGGTGGGCACCATGCAGTGCACGAAGTCGGAGCCCGGTTTGCCCCGGGCGCGCACCTCCGCCAGGGTGGGCACCTTGGTGCGCACAACTTGCCTGGGCTGCGCACCAGGAAGGGCTCAAGATGGCACCCGCGTTCCGTTTTTTTCACTATCTTTCAGAACGGAAATTTTAAAATATCGTTTTTTTTTGCCTTTTCTGGAAATTAGTGAAGGCAGCGCATCAAAGGTGCGCAACGCTGGTGCGAACCTGGGAGCGCTCCGATGTGTGCTCCAAGGTGCGGCGTGCACGAAGTCGGACCCCGGTTTGCCCCGGGTGCGCACCTCGCGTGCACCTTGGTGCGCACACCTTGGCTGGGTTGCGCGCCCTGGTGGGCACCATGGTGCGCACCAAGGAGCGCTCCGAAGTGTGCTCCAAGGTGCGGCGTGCACGAAGTCGGAGCCCGGTTTGCCCCGGGTGCGCACCTCGCGTGCACCTTCGCCGCGGTGGGCACCATGGCGTGCACGAAGTCGGAGCCCGGTTTGCCCCGGGTGCGCACCTCGCGTGCACCTTCGCCGGGGTGGGCACCTTGGTGTGCAGACCTTGGCTGGGTTGCGCGCCCTGGTGGGCACCATGGTGCGCACCAAGGAGCGCTCCGAAGTGTGCTCCAAGGTGCGGCCTGCACGAAGTCGGAGCCCGGTTTGCCCCGGGTGTGCACCTCGGGTGGGCACCTTGGTGCGCATGCCTTGCCTGGGCTGCGCACCAGGGCGGGCTCAAGATGGCACCCGCGTTCCTTTTTTTTCACTATCTTTCAAAACGGAAATTTTAAAATCTCATTTTTTTTTGCCTTTTTCTGGAAATTAGTGAAGGCAGCGCATCAAAGGTGCGCACCTCGCTGCCCACCACGGTGCGCAACGCCGGTGGGCACCCGGGAGTGCTTCGAAGTGTGCTCCAAGGTGCTGCGTGCACGTTGTCGGAGCCCGGTTTGCCCCGGGTGCGCACCTCGCGTGCACCTTCGTCGGGGTGGGCACCTTGGCTGGGTTTGCCCCGGCTGCGCTCCGAAGCGGGGTTATTGGAGCGCCGCCTCTTTTTTTGTCGGAGCGTTTGGTGGGGTTTCTCGCATTGGCTCTTCCGAGGCCCGGTTGCCACCCTGGCGCGCACGAAGTCGGAAGTAGGGTTAATTGCCCGGGTGCGCACCTTTGCCAGGGTGGGCACCTTACCTGGGCTGCGCACCAGGGCGGGCTCAAGATGGCACGCGCGTTCCGTTTTTTTCACTATCTTTCAAAACGGAAATTTTAAAATCTCCTTTTTTTTTTGCCTTTTCTGGAAATTAGTGAAGGCAGCGCATCAAAGGTGCGCACCTCGCTGCCCACCTTGGTGTGCTCTGAGGTGCGCACCCGGGAGCGCTACGAAGTGTGCTCCAAGGTGCGGCGTGCACGTTGTCGGAGCCCGGTTTGCCCCGGGTGCGCACCTCGCCTGCACCTTGGCCGGGGTGGGCACCTTGGCTGGGTTTGCCCAGGGTGCGCTCCGAAGCGGGGTTACTGGAGCGCCCCCTCTTTTTTTGTCAGAGCGTTTGGTGGGGTTTCTCGCATTGGCTCTTCCCAGGCCCGGTTGTTGGGTGCGCTCCCACCCTGGCGCGCGCGAAGTTGGAAGTTGGGTTAATTGCCCGGGCGCGCACCTTCGCCAGGGTGGGCACCTTGGTGCGCACACCTTGGCTGGGCTGCGCACCAGGGCGGGCTCAAGATGGCACCAGCATTCCCTTTTTCTCACTATCTTTCAAAACGGAAATTTTAAAATCTCGTTTTTTTTTTGCCTTTTATGGAAATTAGTGAAGGCATCGCATCAAAGGTGCGCACCTCGCTGCCCACCTTGGTGTGCTCCGAGGTGCCCACCACGGTGCGCAACGCCGGTGCGAACCCGGGAGCGCCCCGATGTGTGCTCCAAGGTGCGGCGTGCACGAAGTCGGACCCCGGTTTGCCCCGGGTGCGCACCTCGCGTGCACCTTGGTGCGCACACCTTGGCTGGGTTGCGCGGCCTGGTGGGCACCATGGTGCGCACCAAGGAGCGCTCCGAAGTGTGCTCCAAGGTGCGGCGTGCACGAAGTCGGAGCCCGGTTTGCCCCGGGTACGCACCTCGCGTGCACCTTCGCCGGGGTGGGCACCTCGGCTGGGTTGCGCGCCCTGGTGCGCACCAAGGAGCGCTCCGAAGTGTGCTCCAAGGTGCGGCGTGCACGAAGTCGGAGCCCGGTTTGCCCCGGGTGCGCACCTTCGCCGCGGTGCGCACCATGGCGTGCACGAAGTCGGAGCCCGGTTTGCCCCGGGTGCGCACCTCGCGTGCACCTTCGGCGGGGTTGCGCGCCCTGGTGGGCACCATGGTGCGCACCAAGGAGCGCTCCGAAGTGTGCTCCAAGGTGCGGCGTGCACGAAGTCGGAGCCCGGTTTGCCCCGGGTGCGCACCTCGCGTGCACCTTCGGCGGGGTTGCGCGCCCTGGTGGGCACCATGGTGCGCACCAAGGAGCGCTCCGAAGTGTGCTCCAAGGTGCGGCGTGCACGAAGTCGGAGCCCGGTTTGCCCCGGGTGCGCACCTCGCGTGCACCTTCGCCGCGGTGGGCACCATGGCGTGCACGAAGTCGGAGCCCGGTTTGCCCCGGGTGCGCACCTCGCGTGCACCTTCGCCGGGGTGGGCACCTCGGCTGGGTTGCGCGCCCTGGTGCGCACCAAGGAGCGCTCCGAAGTGTGCTCCAAGGTGCGGCGTGCACGAAGTCGGAGCCCGGTTTGCCCCGGGTGCGCACCTCGCGTGCACCTTCGCCAGGGTGGGCACCTCAGTGCGCACACCTTCTCAATGTTTTCTTGCCTTTTCTGGAAATTGGTGAAGGCAGCGCATCAAAGGTGCGCACCTCGGTGTGCTCCGAGGTGCGAACCCGAGAGCGCTCCGAGGTGCCCACGAAGTCGAAAGTCGGGTTAATTGCATTGTTTTCCCCGGGTGCGCTCCGAGGTGCGCAACATCGGCGCGCACCAAGGAGGGCTCCGAAGTGTGCTCCAAGGTGCGCACGATGGCGTGCACCTCTGGTGCGCACGATTCGGAGCTCGGTTTGACCGGGGTGCGCACACCTTGGCTGGGTTGCGCACCTTTTGTGCGCTCCAAGGTGCGCACGAAGTCGGAGCTCGGTTTGCCCCGGGTGCGCACCTTCGCCAGGGTGCGCACCTTGATGCGCACGCCTTGGCTGGGCTGCGCACCTTGGTGGGCGCCATGGTGCGCACCTTTCGTGCGCTCCAAGGTGCGCACGAAGTCGGAGCTCGGTTTGCCCCGGGTGCGCACCTTGGTGGGCGCCATGGTGCACTCCGAGGTGCCCAAGATTGGTGCGCACCAAGGAGCGCTCCGAAGTGCGCTCCAAGGTGCGCGCGAAGTCGAAAGTTGGGTTAATTGTCCGGTTTGCCTCGGGTGCGCACCTTGCGTGCACCTTCGCCAGGGTGGGCGCCTTGGTGCGCACACCTTGGCTGGGCTGCGCACACCTTGGCACCCGCGTTTCCTTCATTTTAAATTTTTTTTTTTTACAATCTCTCAAGTGGGAAATTCTATAATCTCAACTTTTTTTGCCTTTTCAGGAAACTTTTGAATGGAGCGCATCATTGGTGCGCTCCGAAGTGTGCTCCAAAGCTCTCTCCAGCTGCGTGCACCTGCCCCGGCCGCGCACCCGGCCCCGCCCAGCTTCGCTCACCTGTCCCGGGCGTCTGGTGCGGAACCTTAGAGTAAGAAACATCACCGTGCACCTTGGCCAACGTGCGCGACTCGACCGAGCGCGCACTGGCCGAGGTGCACACCGATTTCACCTGGGTGCGCGCGCAGCACCTCGGGCGCACCGGGGTGCGCGCACAACGCCCGGGTTGCACCGTGGCCTGTGTGCTCGGGGTGCCTCGGGTGCGCGCTCGGTGTCGCCCCCCGCGCGCGCGGTAGTGCGGGCAGCGCACCCCGGCCCGGCCCGGCCCCGACGAGAACGCAAACGGGCAAAAGGTTTATTCAAATAGCATTGCGACGCCCGGCGAAAAACTAAAAAAGGGTGCAACACCGGGACTTCCCGGGAGGTCACCCATCCCAGTACTACTCCGGCCCAAGCGCGCTTAACTGCGGAGTTCTGATGGGATCCGGTGCACTAATGCTGGTATGATCGCACCCGTTATGAGCTTGTCGCAGTGTGTACTTAGCAAACCGCGACCCACGTGCGAATCCACCCCGGCCACCCACCCCCGTCGAGGTGCACACCCTCCCTCGCGAAGTGCGCCCCGTTCGCCAAGTGTGAGCCCTGCCCGGGTGCGCGCACCTTGCTAGGGCGTCGGGTGTGCACCCGGCCCGGCCTACGTGCGTGCACCTGGAGGGGGCGTCGTGTGCGTGCAGTGTCCCGTCTGCAACGCGGTGCCCACACACCACCTCGGGCGCAACGACCTGCGCTCACATGTGGGCCGAGTGCACCTTGGTGCATGTTCGGGGCGCCTCGGGTGCACGCTCGATCTTGCCCCGGTGCACCAAGGCGCTCGGTTTGCCCCGGGTGCGCACTTGGTGCAAGGTGGGCACCCAAAATAGGGATCAAGCACCAAAACACAAGTTTCGGGATGCAAAATGGGACCCAAGGACCACAAATGCGTTCCAAGACCCATGATGGGTCCACGAGAACAAAAATGTGTTCCGAGACTTAATAAACAAATATTGGGTTTTAGGAGAAGAAACATGCTCTGATGCCCAAAACGAGAATCGACCCCGAAAAGGCCACAGGCCAAAAGTGGGATGCGAGACAAAAAAAAATGGGACCCGAGGACCAAAATTGGGTTCCCAGGTCGAAGACAGGGCAACCGGACAAGAAACGACCTCTAAGGCTCGAAATGAGTCCCGACGACTAAAACTTGACAAGAAGCACCCATCAGGCACCCAACTCGACACCCATGGGATGCCGACCCACCCGGGCTTCCACCTAGCACACCTTGGCACCCACCCACCCTCGCACCCAACCTCGCACCCAACTTAGCACCTTTGAACCCACATTGGCACTCACCCTGACCCTGGCACCTTGGAACCCACATTGGCACTCACCTTGACCCTGGCACCCACCTTTGCACTCACCTTGGGACCCACCCTGGCTCCCACCTCGGCACCCACCCAGACACCCACCTTGGTTCCTTGGCACCCACCTTGGATCCTTGGCACCCACCCCGACACCCACCTTGGCACGCAACTTGGCTACTTGCCACCCACCTTGGCTCCTTGACGCCCACCCCGACAACCACCCCGTGACCTACCCTGGCTAGGGTTGGTGCACACCCACCCTGGTGCCCACCTTGGCACCCACCCTATGACCCACCTTGGCACGCACCTTAGTACCCACCCCGTTACCCACCCTAGGACCCACCCCGTGACCCACCTTGGCCAGGGTGGGTGCACCCACCCTGGTGCCCACCTTGGCACCCACCCATCCTAGCACCCAGCCTGTGACCGGGCTTGGAACCCAACCTTGCACCCGCACCCGTCTTGGCCAGTGTGGGTGCGCACCCATCCTGGCACCCACGTTGTGACACACCCTTTAACCCACGCACCCTAGCACCCACGTTGGCACCCACCTTGGAACCCAACCTAGCAACTTGGCACCCACCCCGTGACCCACCTTGGCATCCACCATAGCAGTCGCCGACTTGGCACCCACCTCGGCACCCACCTTGACACTTGTGGACCCACCTTGCCACTCACCCTAGCATCGACCCATCCTAGCACCCACCCTGGCACCTTTGCACCCTAGCACTCACCCATCCTAGCACCTAACCTGTGACCCACCTTGACACTCACCCTCGCACCCACCTTGGAACCCAACCTAGCACCCACCCACCCTGACACCAACCCTAGCACCTACCCACCCTTGCACCCACCCTGTGACCCATCTTGGCACCCACCCATCCTACCACTCAACCTATCACCCACCTTCTCACCCACCTTGGCATCCACCTTAGCACCCACCCACACTGGCACCTTGGCACCCACCTCGGGCAAGGTGGGTGCACACCCACCCTGGCACCCAATTTAGAACCCACCGAGCATGTTACCCACCTTGGCACCCACATTGCAGCCCACCCTAGTACCCACCCTATGACCCACATTGGCATCCACACCCTAGCACCCAGGCACCTCGACACCCGCCTTGACACCCACCCTAGCACTGAACCTGTGACCCACCTTGGAACTCACCCTAGAACCCACCCACCCTGTGAACCACCTTGGCATCCACCTTAGCACCCACCCACCTTGGCACCCACTCTAGCACTCACCCATCCTAACACCCAACTTGTTACCCACCTTGGCACCCGCCCTCGCGTCCACCTTGAAACCCACCCTAGCACCCACCCACGCAGGAGCCCACCTTGGCACCCAACCTAACACCCACGCATCCTGGCACCCAACTTGTGACCCACCTTGGAACCCACCCTAGTACCCACCTTTGAACCCACTATATCACCAACCCACCTTGGCACCCACCCTATGACCCTCTTTGGAATCCACCCTAGCACGCACCCACCCTGGCACCCACCATGGAGCGCACCCTAGCACCCACCCACCTCGGCACGCACCTCAACACCCACCTTGGTGTGCGCACTGCGCCAACCTCTCAAAGACCCTATGTGGTGCGCTCCAAAGTGTACACCTTTGGTGCGCTCCAAGGTGCGCACCTTTGGTGCACACCGAGGTGCACACCAAAGTGTGCACCGAGGTGAGCACCAAAGTGCACTCCAGGGTGCACACCAAGGCGTGCACCTTTGGTGCGGTCAATGCAAACGAATTCGGAAGTTGGGGTCGATGTCCTAATCGCTGCTGCAGACTACACGTATGAGAATCGGACAAATAGCTTTATATAGGGGAGGTGTTGCGTTTGATGGGTCGACTCCCCTGGTTGTGTGCACTGCACCAACTTCAAAGACCCTGTCTTGTTTAAGAAGTCAAAAGTTGGGGTGGATGTCCTAATCATTGCTGCAGTCTACGCATGTATGAGAATCAGACAAATAGCTTATATAGGGGAGGTGTTGCATTCGGTGGGTTGACTCCCCTGGTTGTGCGCACTGCGCCAACCTCAAAGACCCCGCATAGCAGAAGAAGTCGGAAGTCGGATTTTGGTGAGCACCAAGGCGTGCACCTTTGGTGCGGTCAACGCAGACGAATTCAGAAGTTGGGGTGGATGTCCTAATCGTTGTTGCAGGCTACACATGTATGAGAATCAGACAAATAGCTTATATAGGGGAGGTGTTGGGTTTGATGGGTCAACTCCCTTGGTTGTGCGCATTACGCCAACCTCAAAGACCTTGTTTTCGTTAAGAAGTCAAAAGTTGGGGTCAATGTCCTAATGGCTCCTGCAGGCTACACATGTATGAGAATCGGACAAATAGCTTATATAGGGGAGGTGTTGGGTTTGATGGGTCGACTCCCCTGGTTGTGCGCATTACGTCAACCTCAAAGACCTTGTTTTCGTTAAGAAGTCAAAAGTTGGGGTCGATGTCCTAATTGCTCCTGTAGACTACACATGTATGAGAATCAGACAAATAGCTTATATAGGGGAGGTGTTGGGTTTGATGGGTTGACTCCCCTAGTTGTTCGCATTACACCAACCTCAAAGACCTTGTTTTCGTTTAGAAGCCGAAAGTTGGGGTCGATGTCCTAATTGCTCCTGCAGGCTACGCATGTATGAGAATCAGACAAATAGCTTATATAGGGGAGGTGTTGGGTTTGATGGGTCGACTCCCCTGGTTGTGCGCATTGCGCCAACCTCAAAGACCCTGCATTGCGGATGAAGTCGAAAGTCAGAGTTTGGTGTGCTACAAGGTGTGGTCGAAGGTGCTCACCTAGGTGTGCACCTTTGGAGCACAGGAAAAGTGCCCTCCAAAAGTGCGCACCTTTGGAGTGCACAAAAGTGCCCTCCAAAAGTGCGCACCTTTGGAGCGCAGAAAAGTGCCCTCCAAAAAGTGCCCTCCAAAAGTGCGCACCTTTGGAGCGCAGAAAAGTGCCCTCCAAAAAGTGCCCTCCAAAAGTGCGCACCTTTGGAGCGCAGAAAAGTGCCCTCCAAAAAGTGCCCTCCAAAAGTGCGCACCTTTGGAGCGCAGAAAAGTGCCCTCCAAAAAGTGCCCTCCAAAAGTGCGCACCTTTGGAGCGCAGAAAAGTGCCCTCCAAAAAGTGCCCTCCAAAAGTGCGCACCTTTGGAGCGCAGAAAAGTGCCCTCCAAAAAGTGCCCTCCAAAAGTGCGCACCTTTGGAGCGCAGAAAAGTGCCCTCCAAAAAGTGCCCTCCAAAAGTGCGCACCTTTGGAGCGCAGAAAAGTGCCCTCCAAAAAGTGCCCTCCAAAAGTGCGCACCTTTGGAGCGCAGAAAAGTGCCCTCCAAAAAGTGCCCTCCAAAAGTGCGCACCTTTGGAGCGCAGAAAAGTGCCCTCCAAAAAGTGCCCTCCAAAAGTGCGCACCTTTGGAGCGCAGAAAAGTGCCCTCCAAAAGTGCGCACCTTTGGAGCGCACAAAAGTGCCCTCCAAAAGTGCGCACTTTTGGTGCGCACCAAGGCGCTGGTTCGGTCGTTGCAGGCGAGTTCGGAAGTTGGGGTCGATGTCCTGAGCGGAGGTGCAAACTACACAGGTGTCGGAATCGGACAAATAGCTTATATAGGGGAGGTGTATGCTTCGATGGGTCGACTCCCCAGGTTGAGCGCACCGCGCCAACCTCAAAGACCCTACGGTATGGATGAAGTCGGAAGTTGGGTCCGATGACCGATTCGATTAGTAGGTATGCTCATGAGGTCGGAATTTGGGTCCGATGACCTGCCATGTGCAGGAAGGCGAATGTTGACACTGTGCGTTGCAAGGTGCACACCAAGGCGCTGGTGCGGTCTTTTTAGTCGAGTTCGGAAGTTGGGGTCGATGTCCTGATCGGAGGTGCAAGCTACACAGGTGTGGGAATCGGACAAATAGCTTATATAGGGGAGGTGTATGCTTCGTTGGGTCGACTCCCCGGGTTGAGCGCACCGCGCCAACCTCAAAGACCCTACGGTATGGATGAAGTCGGAAGTTGGGTCCGATGACCGATTCGATATGTAGGCATACTCGCGAGGTCGGAATTTGGGTCCGATGACCTGCCACGTGCAGGAAGGCGAATGTTGGCACTGTGCGTTGCAAGGTGCGCACCAAGGCGCTGGTTCGGTCGTTGGAGGCGAGTTCGGAAGTTGGGGTCGATGTCTTGATCGGAGGTGCAAACTACACAGGTGTGGGAATCGGACAAATAGCTTATATAGGGGAGGTGTATGCTTCGTTGGGTCGACTCCCCGGGTTGAGCGCACCGCGCCAACCTCAAAGACCCTACGGTATGGATGAAGTCGGAAGTTGGGTCCGATGACCGATTCGATATGTAGGCATACTCGCGAGGTCGGAATTTGGGTCCGATGACCTGCCATGTGCAGGAAGGCGAATGTTGGGACTGTGCGTCGCAAGGTGCGCACCAAGGCGCTGGTGCCGTCGTTGCAGTCGAGTTCGGAAGTTGGGGTCGATGTCCTGGTCAGAGGTGCAAACTACACAGGTGTGGGAATCGGACAAATAGCTTATATAGGGGAGGTGTATGCTTCGATGGGTCGACTCCCTGGGTTGAGCGCACCGCGCCAACCTCAAAGACCCTACAGTATGGATGAAGTCGGAAGTTGGGTCCGATGACCGATTCGATACGTAGGCATATTGGCGAGGTCTGAATTTGTGTCCGATGACCTGCCATGCGCAGGAAGGCGGAATTTGGGTCCGATGACCGAGTTGATGGCGTGCCATGCGCAGAAAGGCGGAATTTGGGTCCGATGACCGAGTTGATGTTGATGGCCCGCCATGCACAGGAAGGCGGAATTTGGGTCCGATGACCGATTTGAAGGCGTGCCATACGCAAAAAGGCGGAGTTTGGGTCCGATGACCGAGTTGATATTGATGGCCCGCCATGCGCAGGAAGGCGGAATTTGGGTCCGATGACCTGACATACGCATGGAGTCCGACTCGGGGGCCGATGTTCGATTCGATGACTTGCATTGTGGGTAAAGTCGGAAGTTGTGGTCTTTGACCCGATTCGATGACCAGACTTCGGCTGCTTGAGAATCGGACAAATAACTTATATAGGGGAGGTAGTGTTCTCGAGCATCCTCCCCCCGTGCCCGTTTATGTCGATTGATGCTGGTGCTCGACTGGTTGGAGCGCTCGGATGCAAAAATCTTGCACCAGGATTTATCGATTGTGATGGACACGGCAAGTCTCCTGATTGCTATGCAGGAGCTCATCGTGAATCTCTATGCGGCCTTGGTATGGACTCGACCTGCGGAATGGTTCGGCAATGGTAGTCGCTCCAACACGTCCTTGCAATGGCCACAGAGGTGATTCGACTAGAGCTCCAGTCTAGCTTTTGGGTTGCTTGGCGGACTGGTATAGCCGCGATCGAGTTCCGGCCATGAACGTTTTAGATAGCTCTTGGGCTTTCTGGGACGGAAGTCGGAAGTTTGGGCTGTTGTCCGATTTGATGACCATTCTTCGGATGTGTGAGAATCGGACAAATAACTTATATAGGGGACTGTGTTGTCTCACGCAGCCCCCTCCGTGCCCCTCTATCTCGACCGATGTTGGTGCTTGAAAGGGTTGGGATCGCTCGGATTTATAAACGTGCACCACCATTTGTCGAGTGTGAGGGACGCGGCAGGTCTCCTAAATGCTATGCGGGCGCTCTCTGAGAATCTCTATCCGGCCTCGACACAGACTAGTCTTGCTGAATGGTTTGGCACTGGTAGTCGATCCAACACGTCGTTGTTGTGGCCGCCTAGGCGATTCGATTCGAGCCCCCGTCTAGCTTTTGGGTTGCTTGGCGGATTTTGCCCTATCCGCAAGTGAGCTCGGTCCCTAAACGTTCGAGAAACCCGATTGCTATGCGCCGACTCTCTTTCTTGCGAGCCTCCATCTAGCTTTTGGGTCTCTACGGAACGGAAGTCGGAATCTGGGACCGTTGTTTGATTCGACGAGGCAGACTACGGTTGTGCGAGAATCGGACAAATAACTTATATAGGGGAGGTGTTGACTGGAGCATTCTCCCCCGTGCCCCTCTAACTCGACCAATGCTGGCGCTCGAACGGTGGTAGCGCTCGGATTTTCATTGAGCGCCAGCATTGGTCGATTTAGAGGGGCATGCGAGATTCCCGAATGCTATGCGAGGGCTCTAACGGAAATGTCTATTGGTTTCGGTATGGATGCAATTGCGAGTGGTTCGGCAAAGGTAGTCGTTCCGATGCGTCCATGTCGTGGCCAAATCGATAATTCGATTTGAGCCCTCGTATAGCATTTGGGTCTCTCGATGTGATTCCGCATTCCAGTCCCTTTGGGCACTGCTTGAGCCGCATCCCAGGGGGTTCCCTTCCCAATAATCTGCCTCGCAACCCGATTGCTATGCGGTGAGGCTCCTCGGCCGCCTCGGAACTATCTGTGTATCAGACGCATCGCGGGATAAGGGGTTGGCAACGGTAGTCGCCCCAAGCACGTCCGATGCTTGGACCATTCCGAGGCGGCCCTGAAGCCTCTTCCGTCTAGCCGTTGGGTCCTTCTCGCCGCATCCCTCGCCTCGCACCCCGATTGCTATGCGGTGAGGCTCCTCGGCCGCCTCGGAACTATCTGTGTATCGGACGCGTCGCGGGATAAGGGGTTGTCACTGGTAGTCGCCCCAAGCGCGTCCGATGCTTGGACCATTCCGAGGCGGCCCTGAAGCCTCTTCCGTCTAGCCGTTGGGTCCTTCTCGCCGCATCCCTCGCCTCGCACCCCGATTGCTATGCGGTGAGGCTCCTCGGCCGCCTCGGAACTATCTGTGTATCGGACGCGTCGCGGGATAAGGGGTTGTCATTGGTAGTCGCCCCAAGCGCGTCCGATGCTTGGACCATTCCGAGGCGGCCCTGAAGCCTCTTCCGTCTAGCCGTTGGGTCCTTCTCGCCGCATCCCTCGCCTCGCACCCCGATTGCTATGCGGTGAGGCTCCTCGGCCGCCTCGGAACTATCTGTGTATCGGACGCGTCGCGGGATAAGGGGTTGTCACTGGTAGTCGCCCCAAGCGCGTCCGATGCTTGGACCATTCCGAGGCGGCCCTGAAGCCTCTTCCGTCTAGCCGTTGGGTCCTTCTCGCCGCATCCCTCGCCTCGCACCCCGATTGCTATGCGGTGAGGCTCCTCGGCCGCCTCGGAACTATCTGTGTATCGGACGCGTCGCGGGATAAGGGGTTGTCACTGGTAGTCGCCCCAAGCGCGTTCGATGCTTGGACCATTCCGAGGCGGCCCTGAAGCCTCTTCCGTCTAGCCGTTGGGTCCTTCTCGCCGCATCCCTCGCCTCGCACCCCGATTGCTATGCGGTGAGGCTCCTCGGCCGCCTTGGAACTATCTGTGTATCGGACGCGTCGCGGGATAAGGGGTTGTCACTGGTAGTCGCCCCAAGCGCGTCCGATGCTTGGACCATTCCGAGGCGGACCCGAAGCCTCTTCCGTCTAGCCGTTGGGTCCTTCTCGCCGCATCCTTCGCCTCGCACCCCGATTGCTATGCGGTGAGGCTCCTCGGCCGCCTCGGAACTATCTGTGTATCGGACGCGTCGCGGGATAAGGGGTTGTCACTGGTAGTCGCCCCAAGCGCGTCCGATGCTTGGACCATTCCGAGGCGGACCCGAAGCCTCTTCCGTCTAGCCGTTGGGTCCTTCTCGCCGCATCCCTCGCCTCGCACCCCGATTGCTATGCGGTGAGGCTCCTCGGCCGCCTTGGAACTATCTGTGTATCGGACGCGTCGCGGGATAAGGGGTTGTCACTGGTAGTCGCCCCAAGCGCGTCCGATGCTTGGACCATTCCGAGGCGGACCCGAAGCCTCTTCCGTCTAGCCGTTGGGTCCTTCTCGCCGCATCCCTCGCCTCGCACCCCGATTGCTATGCGGTGAGGCTCCTCGGCCGCCTTGGAACTATCTGTGTATCGGACGCGTCGCGGGATAAGGGGTTGTCACTGGTAGTCGCCCCAAGCGCGTCCGATGCTTGGACCATTCCGAGGCGGACCCGAAGCCTCTTCCGTCTAGCCGTTGGGTCCTTCTCGCCGCATCCCTCGCCTCGCACCCCGATTGCTATGCGGTGAGGCTCCTCGGCCGCCTTGGAACTATCTGTGTATCGGACGCGTCGCGGGATAAGGGGTTGTCACTGGTAGTCGCCCCAAGCGCGTCCGATGCTTGGACCATTCCGAGGCGGCCCCGAAGCCTCTTCCGTGTAGCCGTTGGGTCCTTCTCGCCGCATCCCTCGCCTCGCACCCCGATTGCTATGCGGTGAGGCTCCTCGGCCGCCTTGGAACTATCTGTGTATCGGACGCGTCGCGGGATAAGGGGTTGTCACTGGTAGTCGCCCCAAGCGCGTCCGATGCTTGGACCATTCCGAGGCGGCCCCGAAGCCTCTTCCGTGTAGCCGTTGGGTCCTTCTCGCCGCATCCCTCGCCTCGCACCCCGATTGCTATGCGGTGAGGCTCCTCGGCCGCCTTGGAACTATCTGTGTATCGGACGCGTCGCGGGATAAGGGGTTGTCACTGGTAGTCGCCCCAAGCGCGTCCGATGCTTGGACCATTCCGAGGCGGACCTGAAGCCTCTTCCCTCTAGCCGTTGGGGCTTTCTCGCCGCATCCCTCGCCTCGCACCCTGATTGCTATGCTGTGAGGCTCCTCGGCCGCCTTGGAACTATCTGTGTATCGGACGCATCGCGGGATAAGGGGTTGGCAGTGGTAGTCGCCCCAAGCGCATCCGATGCTTGGACCATTCCGAGGCGGCCCTGCAGCCTCTTCCGTCTAGCCGTTGGGGCCATCTCGCCGCATCCCCCACCTCGCACCACGATTGCTATGCGGTGAGGCTCCTTGGCCGCCTCGGAACTATCTGTGTATCGGACGCATCGCGGGATAAGGGGTTGTCACTGGTAGTCGCCCCAAGCGCGTCCGATGCTTGGACTATTCCGAGGCGGCCCTGCAGCCTCTTCCGTCTAGCCGTTGGGGCCATCTCGCTGCATCCCCCACCTCCTCGGCCGCCTCGGAACTATCTGTGTATCGGACGCATCGCGGGATAAGGGGTTGGCAGTGGTAGTCGCCCCAAGCGCGTCCGATGCTTGGACTATTCCGAGGCAGCCCTGCAGCCTCTTCCGTCTAGCCTTTGGGGCCATCTCGCCGCATCCCTCGCCTCGCACCCCGATTGCTATGCGGTGAGGCTCCTCGGCCGCCTGGGAACTATCTTCGTATCGGACGCATCGCGGGATAAGGGGTTGTCACTGGTAGTCGCCCCAAGCGCGTCCGATGCTTGGACTATTCCGAGGCGGCCCTGTGGCCTCTTCCGTCTAGCCGTTGGGGCCATCTCGCCGCATCCCCCACCTCGCACCCCGATTGCTATGCGGTGAGGCTCTTCGGCCGCCTTGGAACTATCTTCGTATCGGACGCATCGCGGGATAAGGGGTTGTCACTGGTAGTGGCCCCAAGCGCGTCCGATGCTTGGACTATTCCGAGGCGGCCCTGCAGCCTCTTCCGTCTAGCCGTTGGGGCCATCTCGCCGCATCCCCCACCTCGCACCCCGATTGCTATGCGGTGAGGCTCCTCGGCCGCCTTGGAACTATCTTCGTATCGGACGCATCGCGGGATAAGGGGTTGTCACTGGTAGTCGCCCCAAGCGCGTCCGATGCTTGGACTATTCCGACGCGGCCCTGTGGCCTCTTCCGTCTAGCCGTTGGGGCCATCTCGCCGCATCCCCCACCTCGCACCCCGATTGCTATGCGGTGAGGCTCCTCGGCCGCCTTGGAACCATCTTCGTATCGGACGCATCGCGGGATAGGGGGCTGTCACTGGTAGTCGCCCCAAGCGTGTCCGATGCTTGGACCATTCCTAGGCGGCCCTGAAGCCTCTTCCGTCTAGCCGTTGGGGCCTTCCCGCCCCATCCCTCGCCTCGCACCCCCGATTGCTATGCGGTGAGGCTCCTCGGCCGCCTTGGAACCATCTGTGTATCGGACGCATCGCGGGATAAGGGGTTGGCACTGGCAGTCGCCCCAAGCGCGTCCGATGCTTGGACCATTCCGAGGTGGCCCTGAAGCCTCTTCCGTCTAGCCGTTGGGGCCTTCCCGCCCCATCCCTCGCCTCGCACCCCGATTGATATGCGGTGAGGCTCCTCGGCCGCCTTGGAACTATCTGTGTATCGGACGCATCGCGGGATAAGGGGTTGGCACTGGTAGTCGTCCCAATCGCATCCGATGCTTGGACCATTCCGAGGCGGCCCTGCAGCCTCTTCCGTTTAGCCGTCGGGGCCTTCCCGCCGCATCCCTCGCCTCGCATCCCGATTCCTATGCGGTGAGTCTTCTCGGCCGCCGCGGAACTATACCTGTTATTGCTACTGCATCCTTCGGCTGGTAACCTCCTCTGCCGCCTTGGAACGTTCTCTTTGTCGGACGCGTCGCGGGATAAGGGGTTGGCACTGGTAGTCGCCCCAAGCGCGCCCGATGCATAGACCGCTCCGAGTCGACCTTGCTCTCAGCCTCTCACATGCATAGACCTCTCTGAGTCGACCCTGCAGCCTCTCACGTTTAGCCTTTGGAATCTCGCCTCACAACATGATTGCTATCCTTGATGCATCCCTTGCCTCGAGCCCTGATTGCTTTCTTGGCTGCATCCCTCCTCTCCTCACAGCCCGGTTGTCATCACTGCTTCATCCGTCGCTTCATGCATTCTGGCTGCTGGGCCCTTCCCACCGCACACCTCGATTGCTATCTCTTCTGCATCACACACCCCGATTGCTATCTCTGCTACATCCCTCGGCTCTCACTTCTGCATCCTTCGCCTCACACCTCGATTGCTATCAATGCTGCATCCGTAACCTCACACCCCGATTGCTATGCGGGGAGGCTCCTTGGCCGCCTTGGAAATTTCTGTGTGTCGGACGCACCGCGGGATAAGGGGTTGGCACTGGTAGTCGCCCCAAGTGCGCCCGATTCTTAGACCGCTTCGAGGTGACCTCGTAGCCTCTTTCGTCCAGGCTTCCTGCCTTCAACGCCCTTTTTACACCTCGATTGCTATGCGCGGGCTCGTTGGCGTCTATCACCTCTCTGCGAAGAGTGGCACGATGATTGTTGGGGTAAATCGTAGCAGTCCGATCTCTGGCCTTGGGCCATTGTGAGGGCTGATCGATTTCCTGTGCGCATCTCGTGTTCGCCCAGTAACAGACTCGACGACTTGTAATCGGTCTTGTTCCCGATTGTTCCTGGAGGTAGTCTTCGGAACTCTTGGATTTGACCTGTCACTCGAACTGTCCTCTTCCGAGGATGCTTGTGTGTGTGTGCTTGTGCCATTTCCTTGGCGGTATTAACGAGATATTAAAGAGCGGAGTGAGCGCCTCGCCCAGCTATGTTTGGGGCTCTCACTCCCTTACCCGGTGTGCGACCGCTTTGCACGTAGGTTGCGGAGCATCGCGACTCTTTCGATGTTTGGCGGTTGTCTTCCGGTGATGCGTTGGTCCCGAAGTGCACGTTACTAGCATTTCTGCCATTGTTCTCGATCTTTGGCACGTTCCTTCGTTGCAATTGGATATATATCTCCGTTTATACGCGGAGGCTTCTCTCGCCTATTCAGCGCTGTCCCACTCTCAGCACTCTCGTGGTCTCCTTGGCTTCTCTCTCCCGTGAGCGAGCTCTCTTCTCGAGTCTTTTCCATGTCCCATGGAGGTTGCCTTGCGAAA
>NW_026728865.1:237500-252500 GCF_030272615.1 Cryptomeria japonica
CGGGGTGGGCACCTTGGCTGGGTTTGCCCCGGCTGCGCTCCGAAGCGGGGTTATTGGAGCGCCGCCTCTTTTTTTGTCGGAGCGTTTGGTGGGGTTTCTCGCATTGGCTCTTCCGAGGCCCGGTTGCCACCCTGGCGCGCACGAAGTCGGAAGTAGGGTTAATTGCCCGGGTGCGCACCTTTGCCAGGGTGGGCACCTTACCTGGGCTGCGCACCAGGGCGGGCTCAAGATGGCACGCGCGTTCCGTTTTTTTCACTATCTTTCAAAACGGAAATTTTAAAATCTCCTTTTTTTTTTGCCTTTTCTGGAAATTAGTGAAGGCAGCGCATCAAAGGTGCGCACCTCGCTGCCCACCTTGGTGTGCTCTGAGGTGCGCACCCGGGAGCGCTACGAAGTGTGCTCCAAGGTGCGGCGTGCACGTTGTCGGAGCCCGGTTTGCCCCGGGTGCGCACCTCGCCTGCACCTTGGCCGGGGTGGGCACCTTGGCTGGGTTTGCCCAGGGTGCGCTCCGAAGCGGGGTTACTGGAGCGCCCCCTCTTTTTTTGTCAGAGCGTTTGGTGGGGTTTCTCGCATTGGCTCTTCCCAGGCCCGGTTGTTGGGTGCGCTCCCACCCTGGCGCGCGCGAAGTTGGAAGTTGGGTTAATTGCCCGGGTGCGCACCTTCGCCAGGGTGGGCACCTTGGTGCGCACACCTTGGCTGGGCTGCGCACCAGGGCGGGCTCAAGATGGCACCAGCATTCCCTTTTTCTCACTATCTTTCAAAACGGAAATTTTAAAATCTCGTTTTTTTTTTGCCTTTTATGGAAATTAGTGAAGGCATCGCATCAAAGGTGCGCACCTCGCTGCCCACCTTGGTGTGCTCCGAGGTGCCCACCACGGTGCGCAACGCCGGTGCGAACCCGGGAGCGCCCCGATGTGTGCTCCAAGGTGCGGCGTGCACGAAGTCGGACCCCGGTTTGCCCCGGGTGCGCACCTCGCGTGCACCTTGGTGCGCACACCTTGGCTGGGTTGCGCGGCCTGGTGGGCACCATGGTGCGCACCAAGGAGCGCTCCGAAGTGTGCTCCAAGGTGCGGCGTGCACGAAGTCGGAGCCCGGTTTGCCCCGGGTACGCACCTCGCGTGCACCTTCGCCGGGGTGGGCACCTCGGCTGGGTTGCGCGCCCTGGTGCGCACCAAGGAGCGCTCCGAAGTGTGCTCCAAGGTGCGGCGTGCACGAAGTCGGAGCCCGGTTTGCCCCGGGTGCGCACCTTCGCCGCGGTGCGCACCATGGCGTGCACGAAGTCGGAGCCCGGTTTGCCCCGGGTGCGCACCTCGCGTGCACCTTCGGCGGGGTTGCGCGCCCTGGTGGGCACCATGGTGCGCACCAAGGAGCGCTCCGAAGTGTGCTCCAAGGTGCGGCGTGCACGAAGTCGGAGCCCGGTTTGCCCCGGGTGCGCACCTCGCGTGCACCTTCGGCGGGGTTGCGCGCCCTGGTGGGCACCATGGTGCGCACCAAGGAGCGCTCCGAAGTGTGCTCCAAGGTGCGGCGTGCACGAAGTCGGAGCCCGGTTTGCCCCGGGTGCGCACCTCGCGTGCACCTTCGCCGCGGTGGGCACCATGGCGTGCACGAAGTCGGAGCCCGGTTTGCCCCGGGTGCGCACCTCGCGTGCACCTTCGCCGGGGTGGGCACCTCGGCTGGGTTGCGCGCCCTGGTGCGCACCAAGGAGCGCTCCGAAGTGTGCTCCAAGGTGCGGCGTGCACGAAGTCGGAGCCCGGTTTGCCCCGGGTGCGCACCTCGCGTGCACCTTCGCCAGGGTGGGCACCTCGGTGCGCACACCTTCTCAATGTTTTCTTGCCTTTTCTGGAAATTGGTGAAGGCAGCGCATCAAAGGTGCGCACCTCGGTGTGCTCCGAGGTGCGAACCCGAGAGCGCTCCGAGGTGCCCACGAAGTCGAAAGTCGGGTTAATTGCATTGTTTTCCCCGGGTGCGCTCCGAGGTGCGCAACATCGGCGCGCACCAAGGAGGGCTCCGAAGTGTGCTCCAAGGTGCGCACGATGGCGTGCACCTCTGGTGCGCACGATTCGGAGCTCGGTTTGACCGGGGTGCGCACACCTTGGCTGGGTTGCGCACCTTTTGTGCGCTCCAAGGTGCGCACGAAGTCGGAGCTCGGTTTGCCCCGGGTGCGCACCTTCGCCAGGGTGCGCACCTTGATGCGCACGCCTTGGCTGGGCTGCGCACCTTGGTGGGCGCCATGGTGCGCACCTTTCGTGCGCTCCAAGGTGCGCACGAAGTCGGAGCTCGGTTTGCCCCGGGTGCGCACCTTGGTGGGCGCCATGGTGCACTCCGAGGTGCCCAAGATTGGTGCGCACCAAGGAGCGCTCCGAAGTGCGCTCCAAGGTGCGCGCGAAGTCGAAAGTTGGGTTAATTGTCCGGTTTGCCTCGGGTGCGCACCTTGCGTGCACCTTCGCCAGGGTGGGCGCCTTGGTGCGCACACCTTGGCTGGGCTGCGCACACCTTGGCACCCGCGTTTCCTTCATTTTAAATTTTTTTTTTTTACAATCTCTCAAGTGGGAAATTCTATAATCTCAACTTTTTTTGCCTTTTCAGGAAACTTTTGAATGGAGCGCATCATTGGTGCGCTCCGAAGTGTGCTCCAAAGCTCTCTCCAGCTGCGTGCACCTGCCCCGGCCGCGCACCCGGCCCCGCCCAGCTTCGCTCACCTGTCCCGGGCGTCTGGTGCGGAACCTTAGAGTAAGAAACATCACCGTGCACCTTGGCCAACGTGCGCGACTCGACCGAGCGCGCACTGGCCGAGGTGCACACCGATTTCACCTGGGTGCGCGCGCAGCACCTCGGGCGCACCGGGGTGCGCGCACAACGCCCGGGTTGCACCGTGGCCTGTGTGCTCGGGGTGCCTCGGGTGCGCGCTCGGTGTCGCCCCCGCGCGCGCGGTAGTGCGGGCAGCGCACCCCGGCCCGGCCCGGCCCCGACGAGAACGCAAACGGGCAAAAGGTTTATTCAAATAGCATTGCGACGCCCGGCGAAAAACTAAAAAAGGGTGCAACACCGGGACTTCCCGGGAGGTCACCCATCCCAGTACTACTCCGGCCCAAGCGCGCTTAACTGCGGAGTTCTGATGGGATCCGGTGCACTAATGCTGGTATGATCGCACCCGTTATGAGCTTGTCGCAGTGTGTACTTAGCAAACCGCGACCCACGTGCGAATCCACCCCGGCCACCCACCCCCGTCGAGGTGCACACCCTCCCTCGCGAAGTGCGCCCCGTTCGCCAAGTGTGAGCCCTGCCCGGGTGCGCGCACCTTGCTAGGGCGTCGGGTGTGCACCCGGCCCGGCCTACGTGCGTGCACCTGGAGGGGGCGTCGTGTGCGTGCAGTGTCCCGTCTGCAACGCGGTGCCCACACACCACCTCGGGCGCAACGACCTGCGCTCACATGTGGGCCGAGTGCACCTTGGTGCATGTTCGGGGCGCCTCGGGTGCACGCTCGATCTTGCCCCGGTGCACCAAGGCGCTCGGTTTGCCCCGGGTGCGCACTTGGTGCAAGGTGGGCACCCAAAATAGGGATCAAGCACCAAAACACAAGTTTCGGGATGCAAAATGGGACCCAAGGACCACAAATGCGTTCCAAGACCCATGATGGGTCCACGAGAACAAAAATGTGTTCCGAGACTTAATAAACAAATATTGGGTTTTAGGAGAAGAAACATGCTCTGATGCCCAAAACGAGAATCGACCCCGAAAAGGCCACAGGCCAAAAGTGGGATGCGAGACAAAAAAAAATGGGACCCGAGGACCAAAATTGGGTTCCCAGGTCGAAGACAGGGCAACCGGACAAGAAACGACCTCTAAGGCTCGAAATGAGTCCCGACGACTAAAACTTGACAAGAAGCACCCATCAGGCACCCAACTCGACACCCATGGGATGCCGACCCACCCGGGCTTCCACCTAGCACACCTTGGCACCCACCCACCCTCGCACCCAACCTCGCACCCAACTTAGCACCTTTGAACCCACATTGGCACTCACCCTGACCCTGGCACCTTGGAACCCACATTGGCACTCACCTTGACCCTGGCACCCACCTTTGCACTCACCTTGGGACCCACCCTGGCTCCCACCTCGGCACCCACCCAGACACCCACCTTGGTTCCTTGGCACCCACCTTGGATCCTTGGCACCCACCCCGACACCCACCTTGGCACGCAACTTGGCTACTTGCCACCCACCTTGGCTCCTTGACGCCCACCCCGACAACCACCCCGTGACCTACCCTGGCTAGGGTTGGTGCACACCCACCCTGGTGCCCACCTTGGCACCCACCCTATGACCCACCTTGGCACGCACCTTAGTACCCACCCCGTTACCCACCCTAGGACCCACCCCGTGACCCACCTTGGCCAGGGTGGGTGCACCCACCCTGGTGCCCACCTTGGCACCCACCCATCCTAGCACCCAGCCTGTGACCGGGCTTGGAACCCAACCTTGCACCCGCACCCGTCTTGGCCAGTGTGGGTGCGCACCCATCCTGGCACCCACGTTGTGACACACCCTTTAACCCACGCACCCTAGCACCCACGTTGGCACCCACCTTGGAACCCAACCTAGCAACTTGGCACCCACCCCGTGACCCACCTTGGCATCCACCATAGCAGTCGCCGACTTGGCACCCACCTCGGCACCCACCTTGACACTTGTGGACCCACCTTGCCACTCACCCTAGCATCGACCCATCCTAGCACCCACCCTGGCACCTTTGCACCCTAGCACTCACCCATCCTAGCACCTAACCTGTGACCCACCTTGACACTCACCCTCGCACCCACCTTGGAACCCAACCTAGCACCCACCCACCCTGACACCAACCCTAGCACCTACCCACCCTTGCACCCACCCTGTGACCCATCTTGGCACCCACCCATCCTACCACTCAACCTATCACCCACCTTCTCACCCACCTTGGCATCCACCTTAGCACCCACCCACACTGGCACCTTGGCACCCACCTCGGGCAAGGTGGGTGCACACCCACCCTGGCACCCAATTTAGAACCCACCGAGCATGTTACCCACCTTGGCACCCACATTGCAGCCCACCCTAGTACCCACCCTATGACCCACATTGGCATCCACACCCTAGCACCCAGGCACCTCGACACCCGCCTTGACACCCACCCTAGCACTGAACCTGTGACCCACCTTGGAACTCACCCTAGAACCCACCCACCCTGTGAACCACCTTGGCATCCACCTTAGCACCCACCCACCTTGGCACCCACTCTAGCACTCACCCATCCTAACACCCAACTTGTTACCCACCTTGGCACCCGCCCTCGCGTCCACCTTGAAACCCACCCTAGCACCCACCCACGCAGGAGCCCACCTTGGCACCCAACCTAACACCCACGCATCCTGGCACCCAACTTGTGACCCACCTTGGAACCCACCCTAGTACCCACCTTTGAACCCACTATATCACCAACCCACCTTGGCACCCACCCTATGACCCTCTTTGGAATCCACCCTAGCACGCACCCACCCTGGCACCCACCATGGAGCGCACCCTAGCACCCACCCACCTCGGCACGCACCTCAACACCCACCTTGGTGTGCGCACTGCGCCAACCTCTCAAAGACCCTATGTGGTGCGCTCCAAAGTGTACACCTTTGGTGCGCTCCAAGGTGCGCACCTTTGGTGCACACCGAGGTGCACACCAAAGTGTGCACCGAGGTGAGCACCAAAGTGCACTCCAGGGTGCACACCAAGGCGTGCACCTTTGGTGCGGTCAATGCAAACGAATTCGGAAGTTGGGGTCGATGTCCTAATCGCTGCTGCAGACTACACGTATGAGAATCGGACAAATAGCTTTATATAGGGGAGGTGTTGCGTTTGATGGGTCGACTCCCCTGGTTGTGTGCACTGCACCAACTTCAAAGACCCTGTCTTGTTTAAGAAGTCAAAAGTTGGGGTGGATGTCCTAATCATTGCTGCAGTCTACGCATGTATGAGAATCAGACAAATAGCTTATATAGGGGAGGTGTTGCATTCGGTGGGTTGACTCCCCTGGTTGTGCGCACTGCGCCAACCTCAAAGACCCCGCATAGCAGAAGAAGTCGGAAGTCGGATTTTGGTGAGCACCAAGGCGTGCACCTTTGGTGCGGTCAACGCAGACGAATTCAGAAGTTGGGGTGGATGTCCTAATCGTTGTTGCAGGCTACACATGTATGAGAATCAGACAAATAGCTTATATAGGGGAGGTGTTGGGTTTGATGGGTCAACTCCCTTGGTTGTGCGCATTACGCCAACCTCAAAGACCTTGTTTTCGTTAAGAAGTCAAAAGTTGGGGTCAATGTCCTAATGGCTCCTGCAGGCTACACATGTATGAGAATCGGACAAATAGCTTATATAGGGGAGGTGTTGGGTTTGATGGGTCGACTCCCCTGGTTGTGCGCATTACGTCAACCTCAAAGACCTTGTTTTCGTTAAGAAGTCAAAAGTTGGGGTCGATGTCCTAATTGCTCCTGTAGACTACACATGTATGAGAATCAGACAAATAGCTTATATAGGGGAGGTGTTGGGTTTGATGGGTTGACTCCCCTAGTTGTTCGCATTACACCAACCTCAAAGACCTTGTTTTCGTTTAGAAGCCGAAAGTTGGGGTCGATGTCCTAATTGCTCCTGCAGGCTACGCATGTATGAGAATCAGACAAATAGCTTATATAGGGGAGGTGTTGGGTTTGATGGGTCGACTCCCCTGGTTGTGCGCATTGCGCCAACCTCAAAGACCCTGCATTGCGGATGAAGTCGAAAGTCAGAGTTTGGTGTGCTACAAGGTGTGGTCGAAGGTGCTCACCTAGGTGTGCACCTTTGGAGCACAGGAAAAGTGCCCTCCAAAAGTGCGCACCTTTGGAGTGCACAAAAGTGCCCTCCAAAAGTGCGCACCTTTGGAGCGCAGAAAAGTGCCCTCCAAAAAGTGCCCTCCAAAAGTGCGCACCTTTGGAGCGCAGAAAAGTGCCCTCCAAAAAGTGCCCTCCAAAAGTGCGCACCTTTGGAGCGCAGAAAAGTGCCCTCCAAAAAGTGCCCTCCAAAAGTGCGCACCTTTGGAGCGCAGAAAAGTGCCCTCCAAAAAGTGCCCTCCAAAAGTGCGCACCTTTGGAGCGCAGAAAAGTGCCCTCCAAAAAGTGCCCTCCAAAAGTGCGCACCTTTGGAGCGCAGAAAAGTGCCCTCCAAAAAGTGCCCTCCAAAAGTGCGCACCTTTGGAGCGCAGAAAAGTGCCCTCCAAAAAGTGCCCTCCAAAAGTGCGCACCTTTGGAGCGCAGAAAAGTGCCCTCCAAAAAGTGCCCTCCAAAAGTGCGCACCTTTGGAGCGCAGAAAAGTGCCCTCCAAAAAGTGCCCTCCAAAAGTGCGCACCTTTGGAGCGCAGAAAAGTGCCCTCCAAAAAGTGCCCTCCAAAAGTGCGCACCTTTGGAGCGCAGAAAAGTGCCCTCCAAAAGTGCGCACCTTTGGAGCGCACAAAAGTGCCCTCCAAAAGTGCGCACTTTTGGTGCGCACCAAGGCGCTGGTTCGGTCGTTGCAGGCGAGTTCGGAAGTTGGGGTCGATGTCCTGAGCGGAGGTGCAAACTACACAGGTGTCGGAATCGGACAAATAGCTTATATAGGGGAGGTGTATGCTTCGATGGGTCGACTCCCCAGGTTGAGCGCACCGCGCCAACCTCAAAGACCCTACGGTATGGATGAAGTCGGAAGTTGGGTCCGATGACCGATTCGATTAGTAGGTATGCTCATGAGGTCGGAATTTGGGTCCGATGACCTGCCATGTGCAGGAAGGCGAATGTTGACACTGTGCGTTGCAAGGTGCACACCAAGGCGCTGGTGCGGTCTTTTTAGTCGAGTTCGGAAGTTGGGGTCGATGTCCTGATCGGAGGTGCAAGCTACACAGGTGTGGGAATCGGACAAATAGCTTATATAGGGGAGGTGTATGCTTCGTTGGGTCGACTCCCCGGGTTGAGCGCACCGCGCCAACCTCAAAGACCCTACGGTATGGATGAAGTCGGAAGTTGGGTCCGATGACCGATTCGATATGTAGGCATACTCGCGAGGTCGGAATTTGGGTCCGATGACCTGCCACGTGCAGGAAGGCGAATGTTGGCACTGTGCGTTGCAAGGTGCGCACCAAGGCGCTGGTTCGGTCGTTGGAGGCGAGTTCGGAAGTTGGGGTCGATGTCTTGATCGGAGGTGCAAACTACACAGGTGTGGGAATCGGACAAATAGCTTATATAGGGGAGGTGTATGCTTCGTTGGGTCGACTCCCCGGGTTGAGCGCACCGCGCCAACCTCAAAGACCCTACGGTATGGATGAAGTCGGAAGTTGGGTCCGATGACCGATTCGATATGTAGGCATACTCGCGAGGTCGGAATTTGGGTCCGATGACCTGCCATGTGCAGGAAGGCGAATGTTGGGACTGTGCGTCGCAAGGTGCGCACCAAGGCGCTGGTGCCGTCGTTGCAGTCGAGTTCGGAAGTTGGGGTCGATGTCCTGGTCAGAGGTGCAAACTACACAGGTGTGGGAATCGGACAAATAGCTTATATAGGGGAGGTGTATGCTTCGATGGGTCGACTCCCTGGGTTGAGCGCACCGCGCCAACCTCAAAGACCCTACAGTATGGATGAAGTCGGAAGTTGGGTCCGATGACCGATTCGATACGTAGGCATATTGGCGAGGTCTGAATTTGTGTCCGATGACCTGCCATGCGCAGGAAGGCGGAATTTGGGTCCGATGACCGAGTTGATGGCGTGCCATGCGCAGAAAGGCGGAATTTGGGTCCGATGACCGAGTTGATGTTGATGGCCCGCCATGCACAGGAAGGCGGAATTTGGGTCCGATGACCGATTTGAAGGCGTGCCATACGCAAAAAGGCGGAGTTTGGGTCCGATGACCGAGTTGATATTGATGGCCCGCCATGCGCAGGAAGGCGGAATTTGGGTCCGATGACCTGACATACGCATGGAGTCCGACTCGGGGGCCGATGTTCGATTCGATGACTTGCATTGTGGGTAAAGTCGGAAGTTGTGGTCTTTGACCCGATTCGATGACCAGACTTCGGCTGCTTGAGAATCGGACAAATAACTTATATAGGGGAGGTAGTGTTCTCGAGCATCCTCCCCCCGTGCCCGTTTATGTCGATTGATGCTGGTGCTCGACTGGTTGGAGCGCTCGGATGCAAAAATCTTGCACCAGGATTTATCGATTGTGATGGACACGGCAAGTCTCCTGATTGCTATGCAGGAGCTCATCGTGAATCTCTATGCGGCCTTGGTATGGACTCGACCTGCGGAATGGTTCGGCAATGGTAGTCGCTCCAACACGTCCTTGCAATGGCCACAGAGGTGATTCGACTAGAGCTCCAGTCTAGCTTTTGGGTTGCTTGGCGGACTGGTATAGCCGCGATCGAGTTCCGGCCATGAACGTTTTAGATAGCTCTTGGGCTTTCTGGGACGGAAGTCGGAAGTTTGGGCTGTTGTCCGATTTGATGACCATTCTTCGGATGTGTGAGAATCGGACAAATAACTTATATAGGGGACTGTGTTGTCTCACGCAGCCCCCTCCGTGCCCCTCTATCTCGACCGATGTTGGTGCTTGAAAGGGTTGGGATCGCTCGGATTTATAAACGTGCACCACCATTTGTCGAGTGTGAGGGACGCGGCAGGTCTCCTAAATGCTATGCGGGCGCTCTCTGAGAATCTCTATCCGGCCTCGACACAGACTAGTCTTGCTGAATGGTTTGGCACTGGTAGTCGATCCAACACGTCGTTGTTGTGGCCGCCTAGGCGATTCGATTCGAGCCCCCGTCTAGCTTTTGGGTTGCTTGGCGGATTTTGCCCTATCCGCAAGTGAGCTCGGTCCCTAAACGTTCGAGAAACCCGATTGCTATGCGCCGACTCTCTTTCTTGCGAGCCTCCATCTAGCTTTTGGGTCTCTACGGAACGGAAGTCGGAATCTGGGACCGTTGTTTGATTCGACGAGGCAGACTACGGTTGTGCGAGAATCGGACAAATAACTTATATAGGGGAGGTGTTGACTGGAGCATTCTCCCCCGTGCCCCTCTAACTCGACCAATGCTGGCGCTCGAACGGTGGTAGCGCTCGGATTTTCATTGAGCGCCAGCATTGGTCGATTTAGAGGGGCATGCGAGATTCCCGAATGCTATGCGAGGGCTCTAACGGAAATGTCTATTGGTTTCGGTATGGATGCAATTGCGAGTGGTTCGGCAAAGGTAGTCGTTCCGATGCGTCCATGTCGTGGCCAAATCGATAATTCGATTTGAGCCCTCGTATAGCATTTGGGTCTCTCGATGTGATTCCGCATTCCAGTCCCTTTGGGCACTGCTTGAGCCGCATCCCAGGGGGTTCCCTTCCCAATAATCTGCCTCGCAACCCGATTGCTATGCGGTGAGGCTCCTCGGCCGCCTCGGAACTATCTGTGTATCAGACGCATCGCGGGATAAGGGGTTGGCAACGGTAGTCGCCCCAAGCACGTCCGATGCTTGGACCATTCCGAGGCGGCCCTGAAGCCTCTTCCGTCTAGCCGTTGGGTCCTTCTCGCCGCATCCCTCGCCTCGCACCCCGATTGCTATGCGGTGAGGCTCCTCGGCCGCCTCGGAACTATCTGTGTATCGGACGCGTCGCGGGATAAGGGGTTGTCACTGGTAGTCGCCCCAAGCGCGTCCGATGCTTGGACCATTCCGAGGCGGCCCTGAAGCCTCTTCCGTCTAGCCGTTGGGTCCTTCTCGCCGCATCCCTCGCCTCGCACCCCGATTGCTATGCGGTGAGGCTCCTCGGCCGCCTCGGAACTATCTGTGTATCGGACGCGTCGCGGGATAAGGGGTTGTCATTGGTAGTCGCCCCAAGCGCGTCCGATGCTTGGACCATTCCGAGGCGGCCCTGAAGCCTCTTCCGTCTAGCCGTTGGGTCCTTCTCGCCGCATCCCTCGCCTCGCACCCCGATTGCTATGCGGTGAGGCTCCTCGGCCGCCTCGGAACTATCTGTGTATCGGACGCGTCGCGGGATAAGGGGTTGTCACTGGTAGTCGCCCCAAGCGCGTCCGATGCTTGGACCATTCCGAGGCGGCCCTGAAGCCTCTTCCGTCTAGCCGTTGGGTCCTTCTCGCCGCATCCCTCGCCTCGCACCCCGATTGCTATGCGGTGAGGCTCCTCGGCCGCCTCGGAACTATCTGTGTATCGGACGCGTCGCGGGATAAGGGGTTGTCACTGGTAGTCGCCCCAAGCGCGTTCGATGCTTGGACCATTCCGAGGCGGCCCTGAAGCCTCTTCCGTCTAGCCGTTGGGTCCTTCTCGCCGCATCCCTCGCCTCGCACCCCGATTGCTATGCGGTGAGGCTCCTCGGCCGCCTTGGAACTATCTGTGTATCGGACGCGTCGCGGGATAAGGGGTTGTCACTGGTAGTCGCCCCAAGCGCGTCCGATGCTTGGACCATTCCGAGGCGGACCCGAAGCCTCTTCCGTCTAGCCGTTGGGTCCTTCTCGCCGCATCCTTCGCCTCGCACCCCGATTGCTATGCGGTGAGGCTCCTCGGCCGCCTCGGAACTATCTGTGTATCGGACGCGTCGCGGGATAAGGGGTTGTCACTGGTAGTCGCCCCAAGCGCGTCCGATGCTTGGACCATTCCGAGGCGGACCCGAAGCCTCTTCCGTCTAGCCGTTGGGTCCTTCTCGCCGCATCCCTCGCCTCGCACCCCGATTGCTATGCGGTGAGGCTCCTCGGCCGCCTTGGAACTATCTGTGTATCGGACGCGTCGCGGGATAAGGGGTTGTCACTGGTAGTCGCCCCAAGCGCGTCCGATGCTTGGACCATTCCGAGGCGGACCCGAAGCCTCTTCCGTCTAGCCGTTGGGTCCTTCTCGCCGCATCCCTCGCCTCGCACCCCGATTGCTATGCGGTGAGGCTCCTCGGCCGCCTTGGAACTATCTGTGTATCGGACGCGTCGCGGGATAAGGGGTTGTCACTGGTAGTCGCCCCAAGCGCGTCCGATGCTTGGACCATTCCGAGGCGGACCCGAAGCCTCTTCCGTCTAGCCGTTGGGTCCTTCTCGCCGCATCCCTCGCCTCGCACCCCGATTGCTATGCGGTGAGGCTCCTCGGCCGCCTTGGAACTATCTGTGTATCGGACGCGTCGCGGGATAAGGGGTTGTCACTGGTAGTCGCCCCAAGCGCGTCCGATGCTTGGACCATTCCGAGGCGGCCCCGAAGCCTCTTCCGTGTAGCCGTTGGGTCCTTCTCGCCGCATCCCTCGCCTCGCACCCCGATTGCTATGCGGTGAGGCTCCTCGGCCGCCTTGGAACTATCTGTGTATCGGACGCGTCGCGGGATAAGGGGTTGTCACTGGTAGTCGCCCCAAGCGCGTCCGATGCTTGGACCATTCCGAGGCGGCCCCGAAGCCTCTTCCGTGTAGCCGTTGGGTCCTTCTCGCCGCATCCCTCGCCTCGCACCCCGATTGCTATGCGGTGAGGCTCCTCGGCCGCCTTGGAACTATCTGTGTATCGGACGCGTCGCGGGATAAGGGGTTGTCACTGGTAGTCGCCCCAAGCGCGTCCGATGCTTGGACCATTCCGAGGCGGACCTGAAGCCTCTTCCCTCTAGCCGTTGGGGCTTTCTCGCCGCATCCCTCGCCTCGCACCCTGATTGCTATGCTGTGAGGCTCCTCGGCCGCCTTGGAACTATCTGTGTATCGGACGCATCGCGGGATAAGGGGTTGGCAGTGGTAGTCGCCCCAAGCGCATCCGATGCTTGGACCATTCCGAGGCGGCCCTGCAGCCTCTTCCGTCTAGCCGTTGGGGCCATCTCGCCGCATCCCCCACCTCGCACCACGATTGCTATGCGGTGAGGCTCCTTGGCCGCCTCGGAACTATCTGTGTATCGGACGCATCGCGGGATAAGGGGTTGTCACTGGTAGTCGCCCCAAGCGCGTCCGATGCTTGGACTATTCCGAGGCGGCCCTGCAGCCTCTTCCGTCTAGCCGTTGGGGCCATCTCGCTGCATCCCCCACCTCCTCGGCCGCCTCGGAACTATCTGTGTATCGGACGCATCGCGGGATAAGGGGTTGGCAGTGGTAGTCGCCCCAAGCGCGTCCGATGCTTGGACTATTCCGAGGCAGCCCTGCAGCCTCTTCCGTCTAGCCTTTGGGGCCATCTCGCCGCA
Source organism: Cryptomeria japonica (assembly GCF_030272615.1). Lineage (NCBI taxonomy): Eukaryota > Viridiplantae > Streptophyta > Pinopsida > Cupressales > Cupressaceae > Cryptomeria > Cryptomeria japonica. The sequence continues at coordinate 250,707 of NW_026728865.1, forward strand.
TCCCTCGCCTCGCACCCCGATTGCTATGCGGTGAGGCTCCTCGGCCGCCTGGGAACTATCTTCGTATCGGACGCATCGCGGGATAAGGGGTTGTCACTGGTAGTCGCCCCAAGCGCGTCCGATGCTTGGACTATTCCGAGGCGGCCCTGTGGCCTCTTCCGTCTAGCCGTTGGGGCCATCTCGCCGCATCCCCCACCTCGCACCCCGATTGCTATGCGGTGAGGCTCTTCGGCCGCCTTGGAACTATCTTCGTATCGGACGCATCGCGGGATAAGGGGTTGTCACTGGTAGTGGCCCCAAGCGTGTCCGATGCTTGGACTATTCCGAGGCGGCCCTGCAGCCTCTTCCGTCTAGCCGTTGGGGCCATCTCGCCGCATCCCCCACCTCGCACCCCGATTGCTATGCGGTGAGGCTCCTCGGCCGCCTTGGAACTATCTTCGTATCGGACGCATCGCGGGATAAGGGGTTGTCACTGGTAGTCGCCCCAAGCGCGTCCGATGCTTGGACTATTCCGACGCGGCCCTGTGGCCTCTTCCGTCTAGCCGTTGGGGCCATCTCGCCGCATCCCCCACCTCGCACCCCGATTGCTATGCGGTGAGGCTCCTCGGCCGCCTTGGAACCATCTTCGTATCGGACGCATCGCGGGATAGGGGGCTGTCACTGGTAGTCGCCCCAAGCGTGTCCGATGCTTGGACCATTCCTAGGCGGCCCTGAAGCCTCTTCCGTCTAGCCGTTGGGGCCTTCCCGCCCCATCCCTCGCCTCGCACCCCCGATTGCTATGCGGTGAGGCTCCTCGGCCGCCTTGGAACCATCTGTGTATCGGACGCATCGCGGGATAAGGGGTTGGCACTGGCAGTCGCCCCAAGCGCGTCCGATGCTTGGACCATTCCGAGGTGGCCCTGAAGCCTCTTCCGTCTAGCCGTTGGGGCCTTCCCGCCCCATCCCTCGCCTCGCACCCCGATTGATATGCGGTGAGGCTCCTCGGCCGCCTTGGAACTATCTGTGTATCGGACGCATCGCGGGATAAGGGGTTGGCACTGGTAGTCGTCCCAATCGCATCCGATGCTTGGACCATTCCGAGGCGGCCCTGCAGCCTCTTCCGTTTAGCCGTCGGGGCCTTCCCGCCGCATCCCTCGCCTCGCATCCCGATTCCTATGCGGTGAGTCTTCTCGGCCGCCGCGGAACTATACCTGTTATTGCTACTGCATCCTTCGGCTGGTAACCTCCTCTGTCGCCTTGGAACGTTCTCTTTGTCGGACGCGTCGCGGGATAAGGGGTTGGCACTGGTAGTCGCCCCAAGCGCGCCCGATGCATAGACCGCTCCGAGTCGACCTTGCTTTCAGCCTCTCACATGCATAGACCTCTCTGAGTCGACCCTGCAGCCTCTCACGTTTAGCCTTTGGAATCTCGCCTCACAACATGATTGCTATCCTTGATGCATCCCTTGCCTCGAGCCCTGATTGCTTTCTTGGCTGCATCCCTCCTCTCCTCACAGCCCGGTTGTCATCACTGCTTCATCCGTCGCTTCATGCATTCTGGCTGCTGGGCCCTTCCCACCGCACACCTCGATTGCTATCTCTTCTGCATCACACACCCCGATTGCTATCTCTGCTACATCCCTCGGCTCTCACTTCTGCATCCTTCGCCTCACACCTCGATTGCTATCAATGCTGCATCCGTAACCTCACACCCCGATTGCTATGCGGGGAGGCTCCTTGGCCGCCTTGGAAATTTCTGTGTGTCGGACGCACCGCGGGATAAGGGGTTGGCACTGGTAGTCGCCCCAAGTGCGCC
>NW_026728865.1:262500-287500 GCF_030272615.1 Cryptomeria japonica
GGAGCGCTCCGATGTGTGCTCCAAGGTGCGGCGTGCACGAAGTTGGACCCCGGTTTGCCCCGGGTGCGCACCTCGCGTGCACCTTGGTGCGCACACCTTGGCTGGGTTGCGCGCCCTGGTGGGCACCATGGTGCGCACCAAGGAGCGCTCCGAAGTGTGCTCCAAGGTGCGGCGTGCACGAAGTCGGAGCCCGGTTTGCCCCGGGTGCGCACCTCGCGTGCACCTTCGCCGCGGTGGGCACCATGGCGTGCACGAAGTCGGAGCCCGGTTTGCCCCGGGTGCGCACCTCGCGTGCACCTTCGCCGGGGTGGGCACCTTGGTGTGCAGACCTTGGCTGGGTTGCGCGCCCTGGTGGGCACCATGGTGCGCACCAAGGAGCGCTCCGAAGTGTGCTCCAAGGTGCGGCCTGCACGAAGTCGGAGCCCGGTTTGCCCCGGGTGTGCACCTCGGGTGGGCACCTTGGTGCGCATGCCTTGCCTGGGCTGCGCACCAGGGCGGGCTCAAGATGGCACCCGCGTTCCTTTTTTTTCACTATCTTTCAAAACGGAAATTTTAAAATCTCATTTTTTTTTGCCTTTTTCTGGAAATTAGTGAAGGCAGCGCATCAAAGGTGCGCACCTCGCTGCCCACCACGGTGCGCAACGCCGGTGGGCACCCGGGAGTGCTTCGAAGTGTGCTCCAAGGTGCTGCGTGCACGTTGTCGGAGCCCGGTTTGCCCCGGGTGCGCACCTCGCGTGCACCTTCGTCGGGGTGGGCACCTTGGCTGGGTTTGCCCCGGCTGCGCTCCGAAGCGGGGTTATTGGAGCGCCGCCTCTTTTTTTGTCGGAGCGTTTGGTGGGGTTTCTCGCATTGGCTCTTCCGAGGCCCGGTTGCCACCCTGGCGCGCACGAAGTCGGAAGTAGGGTTAATTGCCCGGGTGCGCACCTTTGCCAGGGTGGGCACCTTACCTGGGCTGCGCACCAGGGCGGGCTCAAGATGGCACGCGCGTTCCGTTTTTTTCACTATCTTTCAAAACGGAAATTTTAAAATCTCCTTTTTTTTTTGCCTTTTCTGGAAATTAGTGAAGGCAGCGCATCAAAGGTGCGCACCTCGCTGCCCACCTTGGTGTGCTCTGAGGTGCGCACCCGGGAGCGCTACGAAGTGTGCTCCAAGGTGCGGCGTGCACGTTGTCGGAGCCCGGTTTGCCCCGGGTGCGCACCTCGCCTGCACCTTGGCCGGGGTGGGCACCTTGGCTGGGTTTGCCCAGGGTGCGCTCCGAAGCGGGGTTACTGGAGCGCCCCCTCTTTTTTTGTCAGAGCGTTTGGTGGGGTTTCTCGCATTGGCTCTTCCCAGGCCCGGTTGTTGGGTGCGCTCCCACCCTGGCGCGCGCGAAGTTGGAAGTTGGGTTAATTGCCCGGGCGCGCACCTTCGCCAGGGTGGGCACCTTGGTGCGCACACCTTGGCTGGGCTGCGCACCAGGGCGGGCTCAAGATGGCACCAGCATTCCCTTTTTCTCACTATCTTTCAAAACGGAAATTTTAAAATCTCATTTTTTTTTTGCCTTTTATGGAAATTAGTGAAGGCATCGCATCAAAGGTGCGCACCTCGCTGCCCACCTTGGTGTGCTCCGAGGTGCCCACCACGGTGCGCAACGCCGGTGCGAACCCGGGAGCGCCCCGATGTGTGCTCCAAGGTGCGGCGTGCACGAAGTCGGACCCCGGTTTGCCCCGGGTGCGCACCTCGCGTGCACCTTGGTGCGCACACCTTGGCTGGGTTGCGCGGCCTGGTGGGCACCATGGTGCGCACCAAGGAGCGCTCCGAAGTGTGCTCCAAGGTGCGGCGTGCACGAAGTCGGAGCCCGGTTTGCCCCGGGTACGCACCTCGCGTGCACCTTCGCCGGGGTGGGCACCTCGGCTGGGTTGCGCGCCCTGGTGCGCACCAAGGAGCGCTCCGAAGTGTGCTCCAAGGTGCGGCGTGCACGAAGTCGGAGCCCGGTTTGCCCCGGGTGCGCACCTTCGCCGCGGTGCGCACCATGGCGTGCACGAAGTCGGAGCCCGGTTTGCCCCGGGTGCGCACCTCGCGTGCACCTTCGGCGGGGTTGCGCGCCCTGGTGGGCACCATGGTGCGCACCAAGGAGCGCTCCGAAGTGTGCTCCAAGGTGCGGCGTGCACGAAGTCGGAGCCCGGTTTGCCCCGGGTGCGCACCTCGCGTGCACCTTCGGCGGGGTTGCGCGCCCTGGTGGGCACCATGGTGCGCACCAAGGAGCGCTCCGAAGTGTGCTCCAAGGTGCGGCGTGCACGAAGTCGGAGCCCGGTTTGCCCCGGGTGCGCACCTCGCGTGCACCTTCGCCGCGGTGGGCACCATGGCGTGCACGAAGTCGGAGCCCGGTTTGCCCCGGGTGCGCACCTCGCGTGCACCTTCGCCGGGGTGGGCACCTCGGCTGGGTTGCGCGCCCTGGTGCGCACCAAGGAGCGCTCCGAAGTGTGCTCCAAGGTGCGGCGTGCACGAAGTCGGAGCCCGGTTTGCCCCGGGTGCGCACCTCGCGTGCACCTTCGCCAGGGTGGGCACCTCGGTGCGCACACCTTCTCAATGTTTTCTTGCCTTTTCTGGAAATTGGTGAAGGCAGCGCATCAAAGGTGCGCACCTCGGTGTGCTCCGAGGTGCGAACCCGAGAGCGCTCCGAGGTGCCCACGAAGTCGAAAGTCGGGTTAATTGCATTGTTTTCCCCGGGTGCGCTCCGAGGTGCGCAACATCGGCGCGCACCAAGGAGGGCTCCGAAGTGTGCTCCAAGGTGCGCACGATGGCGTGCACCTCTGGTGCGCACGATTCGGAGCTCGGTTTGACCGGGGTGCGCACACCTTGGCTGGGTTGCGCACCTTTTGTGCGCTCCAAGGTGCGCACGAAGTCGGAGCTCGGTTTGCCCCGGGTGCGCACCTTCGCCAGGGTGCGCACCTTGATGCGCACGCCTTGGCTGGGCTGCGCACCTTGGTGGGCGCCATGGTGCGCACCTTTCGTGCGCTCCAAGGTGCGCACGAAGTCGGAGCTCGGTTTGCCCCGGGTGCGCACCTTGGTGGGCGCCATGGTGCACTCCGAGGTGCCCAAGATTGGTGCGCACCAAGGAGCGCTCCGAAGTGCGCTCCAAGGTGCGCGCGAAGTCGAAAGTTGGGTTAATTGTCCGGTTTGCCTCGGGTGCGCACCTTGCGTGCACCTTCGCCAGGGTGGGCGCCTTGGTGCGCACACCTTGGCTGGGCTGCGCACACCTTGGCACCCGCGTTTCCTTCATTTTAAATTTTTTTTTTTTACAATCTCTCAAGTGGGAAATTCTATAATCTCAACTTTTTTTGCCTTTTCAGGAAACTTTTGAATGGAGCGCATCATTGGTGCGCTCCGAAGTGTGCTCCAAAGCTCTCTCCAGCTGCGTGCACCTGCCCCGGCCGCGCACCCGGCCCCGCCCAGCTTCGCTCACCTGTCCCGGGCGTCTGGTGCGGAACCTTAGAGTAAGAAACATCACCGTGCACCTTGGCCAACGTGCGCGACTCGACCGAGCGCGCACTGGCCGAGGTGCACACCGATTTCACCTGGGTGCGCGCGCAGCACCTCGGGCGCACCGGGGTGCGCGCACAACGCCCGGGTTGCACCGTGGCCTGTGTGCTCGGGGCGCCTCGGGTGCGCGCTCGGTGTCGCCCCCCGCGCGCGCGGTAGTGCGGGCAGCGCACCCCGGCCCGGCCCGGCCCCGACGAGAACGCAAACGGGCAAAAGGTTTATTCAAATAGCATTGCGATGCCCGGCGAAAAACTAAAAAAGGGTGCAACACCGGGACTTCCCGGGAGGTCACCCATCCCAGTACTACTCCGGCCCAAGCGCGCTTAACTGCGGAGTTCTGATGGGATCCGGTGCACTAACGCTGGTATGATCGCACCCGTTATGAGCTTGTCGCAGTGTGTACTTAGCAAACCGCGACCCACGTGCGAATCCACCCCGGCCACCCACCCCCGTCGAGGTGCACACCCTCCCTCGCGAAGTGCGCCCCGTTCGCCAAGTGTGAGCCCTGCCCGGGTGCGCGCACCTTGCTAGGGCGTCGGGTGTGCACCCGGCCCGGCCTACGTGCGTGCACCTGGAGGGGGCGTCGTGTGCGTGCAGTGTCCCGTCTGCAACGCGGTGCCCACACACCACCTCGGGCGCAACGACCTGCGCTCACATGTGGGCCGAGTGCACCTTGGTGCATGTTCGGGGCGCCTCGGGTGCACGCTCGATCTTGCCCCGGTGCACCAAGGCGCTCGGTTTGCCCCGGGTGCGCACTTGGTGCAAGGTGGGCACCCAAAATAGGGATCAAGCACCAAAACACAAGTTTCGGGATGCAAAATGGGACCCAAGGACCACAAATGCGTTCCAAGACCCATGATGGGTCCACGAGAACAAAAATGTGTTCCGAGACTTAATAAACAAATATTGGGTTTTAGGAGAAGAAACATGCTCTGATGCCCAAAACGAGAATCGACCCCGAAAAGGCCACAGGCCAAAAGTGGGATGCGAGACAAAAAAAAATGGGACCCGAGGACCAAAATTGGGTTCCCAGGTCGAAGACAGGGCAACCGGACAAGAAACGACCTCTAAGGCTCGAAATGAGTCCCGACGACTAAAACTTGACAAGAAGCACCCATCAGGCACCCAACTCGACACCCATGGGATGCCGACCCACCCGGGCTTCCACCTAGCACACCTTGGCACCCACCCACCCTCGCACCCAACCTCGCACCCAACTTAGCACCTTTGAACCCACATTGGCACTCACCCTGACCCTGGCACCTTGGAACCCACATTGGCACTCACCTTGACCCTGGCACCCACCTTTGCACTCACCTTGGGACCCACCCTGGCTCCCACCTCGGCACCCACCCAGACACCCACCTTGGTTCCTTGGCACCCACCTTGGATCCTTGGCACCCACCCCGACACCCACCTTGGCACGCAACTTGGCTACTTGCCACCCACCTTGGCTCCTTGACGCCCACCCCGACAACCACCCCGTGACCTACCCTGGCTAGGGTTGGTGCACACCCACCCTGGTGCCCACCTTGGCACCCACCCTATGACCCACCTTGGCACGCACCTTAGTACCCACCCCGTTACCCACCCTAGGACCCACCCCGTGACCCACCTTGGCCAGGGTGGGTGCCTTGGTGCGCACAACTTGCCTGGGCTGCACACCAGGGCGGGCTCAAGATGGCACCCGCGTTCCGTTTTTTTCACTATCTTTCAAAACGGAAATTTTAAAATCTCATTTTTTTCTTTTTTTTGCCTTTTCTGGAAATTAGTGAAGGCAGCGCATCAAAGGTGCGCAATGCTGGTGCGAACCTGGGAGCGCTCCGATGTGTGCTCCAAGGTGCGGCGTGCACGAAGTCCGAGCCCGGTTTGCCCCGGGTGCGCACCTCGCGTGCACCTTCGCCGGGGTGAGCACCTTGGCTGGGTTGCGCGCCCTGGTGCGTACCAAGGAGCGCTCTGAAGTGTGCTCCAAGGTGCGGCGTGCACGAAGTCGGAGCCCGGTTTGCCCCGGGTGTGCACCTCGGGTGCGCACCTCGCGTGCACCTTCGCTGCGGTGGGCACCTTGGCTGGGTTGCGCGCCTTGGTGGGCACCATGCAGTGCACGAAGTCGGAGCCCGGTTTGCCCCGGGCGCGCACCTCCGCCAGGGTGGGCACCTTGGTGCGCACAACTTGCCTGGGCTGCGCACCAGGAAGGGCTCAAGATGGCACCCGCGTTCCGTTTTTTTCACTATCTTTCAGAACGAAAATTTTAAAATATCGTTTTTTTTTGCCTTTTCTGGAAATTAGTGAAGGCAGCGCATCAAAGGTGCGCAACGCTGGTGCGAACCTGGGAGCGCTCCGATGTGTGCTCCAAGGTGCGGCGTGCACAAAGTCGGAGCCCGGTTTGCCCCGGGTGCGCCCTGGTGGGCACCATGGTGCGCACCAAGGAGCGCTCCGAAGTGTGCTCCAAGGTGCGGCCTGCACGAAGTCGGAGCCCGGTTTGCCCCGGGTGTGCACCTCGGGTGGGCACCTTGGTGCGCATGCCTTGCCTGGGCTGCGCACCAGGGCGGGCTCAAGATGGCACCCGCGTTCCTTTTTTTTCACTATCTTTCAAAACGGAAATTTTAAAATCTCATTTTTTTTGCCTTTTTCTGGAAATTAGTGAAGGCAGCGCATCAAAGGTGCGCACCTCGCTGCCCACCACGGTGCGCAACGCCGGTGGGCACCCGGGAGTGCTTCGAAGTGTGCTCCAAGGTGTTGCGTGCACGTTGTCGGAGCCCGGTTTGCCCCGGGTGCGCACCTCGCGTGCACCTTCGTCGGGGTGGGCACCTTGGCTTGGTTTGCCCCGGCTGCGCTCCGAAGCGGGGTTATTGGAGCGCCGCCTCTTTTTTTGTCGGAGCGTTTGGTGGGGTTTCTCGCATTGGCTCTTCCGAGGCCCGGTTGCCACCCTGGCGCGCACGAAGTCGGAAGTAGGGTTAATTGCCCGGGTGCGCACCTTTGCCAGGGTGGCACCTTACCTGGGCTGCGCACCAGGGCGGGCTCAAGATGGCACGCGCGTTCCGTTTTTTTCACTATCTTTCAAAACGGAAATTTTAAAATCTCCTTTTTTTTTTGCCTTTTCTGGAAATTAGTGAAGGCAGCGCATCAAAGGTGCGCACCTCGCTGCCCACCTTGGTGTGCTCTGAGGTGCGCACCCGGGAGCGCTACGAAGTGTGCTCCAAGGTGCGGCGTGCACGTTGTCGGAGCCCGGTTTGCCCCGGGTGCGCACCTCGCCTGCACCTTGGCCGGGGTGGGCACCTTGGCTGGGTTTGCCCAGGGTGCGCTCCGAAGCGGGGTTACTGGAGCGCCCCCTCTTTTTTTGTCAGAGAGTTTGGTGGGGTTTCTCGCATTGGCTCTTCCCAGGCCCGGTTGTTGGGTGCGCTCCCACCCTGGCGCGCGCGAAGTTGGAAGTTGGGTTAATTGCCCGGGCGCGCACCTTCGCCAGGGTGGGCACCTTGGTGCGCAAACCTTGGCTGGGCTGCGCACCAGGGCGGGCTCAAGATGGCACCAGCATTCCCTTTTTCTCACTATCTTTCAAAACGGAAATTTTAAAATCTCGTTTTTTTTTTGCCTTTTATGGAAATTAGTGAAGGCATCGCATCAAAGGTGCGCACCTCGCTGCCCACCTTGGTGTGCTCCGAGGTGCCCACCACGGTGCGCAACGCCGGTGCGAACCCGGGAGCGCCCCGATGTGTGCTCCAAGGTGCGGCGTGCACGAAGTCGGACCCCGGTTTGCCCCGGGTGCGCACCTCGCGTGCACCTTGGTGCGCACACCTTGGCTGGGTTGCGCGGCCTGGTGGGCACCATGGTGCGCACCAAGGAGCGCTCCGAAGTGTGCTCCAAGGTGCGGCGTGCACGAAGTCGGAGCCCGGTTTGCCCCGGGTGCGCACCTTCGCCGCGGTGGGCACCATGGCGTGCACGAAGTCGGAGCCCGGTTTGCCCCGGGTGCGCACCTCGCGTGCACCTTCGCCGGGGTGGGCACCTCGGCTGGGTTGCGCGCCCTGGTGCGCACCAAGGAGCGCTCTGAAGTGTGCTCCAAGGTGCGGCGTGCACGAAGTCGGAGCCCGGTTTGCCCCGGGTGTGCACCTCGCGTGCACCTTCGCTGCGGTGGGCACCTTGGCTGGGTTGCGCGCCTTGGTGGGCACCATGCAGTGCACGAAGTCGGAGCCCGGTTTGCCCCGGGCGCGCACCTCCGCCAGGGTGGGCACCTTGGTGCGCACAACTTGCCTGGGCTGCGCACCAGGAAGGGCTCAAGATGGCACCCGCGTTCCGTTTTTTTCACTATCTTTCAGAACGGAAATTTTAAAATATCGTTTTTTTTTGCCTTTTCTGGAAATTAGTGAAGGCAGCGCATCAAAGGTGCGCAACGCTGGTGCGAACCTGGGAGCGCTCCGATGTGTGCTCCAAGGTGCGGCGTGCACGAAGTCGGACCCCGGTTTGCCCCGGGTGCGCACCTCGCGTGCACCTTGGTGCGCACACCTTGGCTGGGTTGCGCGCCCTGGTGGGCACCATGGTGCGCACCAAGGAGCGCTCCGAAGTGTGCTCCAAGGTGCGGCGTGCACGAAGTCGGAGCCCGGTTTGCCCCGGGTGCGCACCTCGCGTGCACCTTCGCCGCGGTGGGCACCATGGCGTGCACGAAGTCGGAGCCCGGTTTGCCCCGGGTGCGCACCTCGCGTGCACCTTCGCCGGGGTGGGCACCTTGGTGTGCAGACCTTGGCTGGGTTGCGCGCCCTGGTGGGCACCATGGTGCGCACCAAGGAGCGCTCCGAAGTGTGCTCCAAGGTGCGGCCTGCACGAAGTCGGAGCCCGGTTTGCCCCGGGTGTGCACCTCGGGTGGGCACCTTGGTGCGCATGCCTTGCCTGGGCTGCGCACCAGGGCGGGCTCAAGATGGCACCCGCGTTCCTTTTTTTTCACTATCTTTCAAAACGGAAATTTTAAAATCTCATTTTTTTTTGCCTTTTTCTGGAAATTAGTGAAGGCAGCGCATCAAAGGTGCGCACCTCGCTGCCCACCACGGTGCGCAACGCCGGTGGGCACCCGGGAGTGCTTCGAAGTGTGCTCCAAGGTGCTGCGTGCACGTTGTCGGAGCCCGGTTTGCCCCGGGTGCGCACCTCGCGTGCACCTTCGTCGGGGTGGGCACCTTGGCTGGGTTTGCCCCGGCTGCGCTCCGAAGCGGGGTTATTGGAGCGCCGCCTCTTTTTTTGTCGGAGCGTTTGGTGGGGTTTCTCGCATTGGCTCTTCCGAGGCCCGGTTGCCACCCTGGCGCGCACGAAGTCGGAAGTAGGGTTAATTGCCCGGGTGCGCACCTTTGCCAGGGTGGGCACCTTACCTGGGCTGCGCACCAGGGCGGGCTCAAGATGGCACGCGCGTTCCGTTTTTTTCACTATCTTTCAAAACGGAAATTTTAAAATCTCCTTTTTTTTTTGCCTTTTCTGGAAATTAGTGAAGGCAGCGCATCAAAGGTGCGCACCTCGCTGCCCACCTTGGTGTGCTCTGAGGTGCGCACCCGGGAGCGCTACGAAGTGTGCTCCAAGGTGCGGCGTGCACGTTGTCGGAGCCCGGTTTGCCCCGGGTGCGCACCTCGCCTGCACCTTGGCCGGGGTGGGCACCTTGGCTGGGTTTGCCCAGGGTGCGCTCCGAAGCGGGGTTACTGGAGCGCCCCCTCTTTTTTTGTCAGAGCGTTTGGTGGGGTTTCTCGCATTGGCTCTTCCCAGGCCCGGTTGTTGGGTGCGCTCCCACCCTGGCGCGCGCGAAGTTGGAAGTTGGGTTAATTGCCCGGGCGCGCACCTTCGCCAGGGTGGGCACCTTGGTGCGCACACCTTGGCTGGGCTGCGCACCAGGGCGGGCTCAAGATGGCACCAGCATTCCCTTTTTCTCACTATCTTTCAAAACGGAAATTTTAAAATCTCGTTTTTTTTTTGCCTTTTATGGAAATTAGTGAAGGCATCGCATCAAAGGTGCGCACCTCGCTGCCCACCTTGGTGTGCTCCGAGGTGCCCACCACGGTGCGCAACGCCGGTGCGAACCCGGGAGCGCCCCGATGTGTGCTCCAAGGTGCGGCGTGCACGAAGTCGGACCCCGGTTTGCCCCGGGTGCGCACCTCGCGTGCACCTTGGTGCGCACACCTTGGCTGGGTTGCGCGGCCTGGTGGGCACCATGGTGCGCACCAAGGAGCGCTCCGAAGTGTGCTCCAAGGTGCGGCGTGCACGAAGTCGGAGCCCGGTTTGCCCCGGGTACGCACCTCGCGTGCACCTTCGCCGGGGTGGGCACCTCGGCTGGGTTGCGCGCCCTGGTGCGCACCAAGGAGCGCTCCGAAGTGTGCTCCAAGGTGCGGCGTGCACGAAGTCGGAGCCCGGTTTGCCCCGGGTGCGCACCTTCGCCGCGGTGCGCACCATGGCGTGCACGAAGTCGGAGCCCGGTTTGCCCCGGGTGCGCACCTCGCGTGCACCTTCGGCGGGGTTGCGCGCCCTGGTGGGCACCATGGTGCGCACCAAGGAGCGCTCCGAAGTGTGCTCCAAGGTGCGGCGTGCACGAAGTCGGAGCCCGGTTTGCCCCGGGTGCGCACCTCGCGTGCACCTTCGGCGGGGTTGCGCGCCCTGGTGGGCACCATGGTGCGCACCAAGGAGCGCTCCGAAGTGTGCTCCAAGGTGCGGCGTGCACGAAGTCGGAGCCCGGTTTGCCCCGGGTGCGCACCTCGCGTGCACCTTCGCCGCGGTGGGCACCATGGCGTGCACGAAGTCGGAGCCCGGTTTGCCCCGGGTGCGCACCTCGCGTGCACCTTCGCCGGGGTGGGCACCTCGGCTGGGTTGCGCGCCCTGGTGCGCACCAAGGAGCGCTCCGAAGTGTGCTCCAAGGTGCGGCGTGCACGAAGTCGGAGCCCGGTTTGCCCCGGGTGCGCACCTCGCGTGCACCTTCGCCAGGGTGGGCACCTCGGTGCGCACACCTTCTCAATGTTTTCTTGCCTTTTCTGGAAATTGGTGAAGGCAGCGCATCAAAGGTGCGCACCTCGGTGTGCTCCGAGGTGCGAACCCGAGAGCGCTCCGAGGTGCCCACGAAGTCGAAAGTCGGGTTAATTGCATTGTTTTCCCCGGGTGCGCTCCGAGGTGCGCAACATCGGCGCGCACCAAGGAGGGCTCCGAAGTGTGCTCCAAGGTGCGCACGATGGCGTGCACCTCTGGTGCGCACGATTCGGAGCTCGGTTTGACCGGGGTGCGCACACCTTGGCTGGGTTGCGCACCTTTTGTGCGCTCCAAGGTGCGCACGAAGTCGGAGCTCGGTTTGCCCCGGGTGCGCACCTTCGCCAGGGTGCGCACCTTGATGCGCACGCCTTGGCTGGGCTGCGCACCTTGGTGGGCGCCATGGTGCGCACCTTTCGTGCGCTCCAAGGTGCGCACGAAGTCGGAGCTCGGTTTGCCCCGGGTGCGCACCTTGGTGGGCGCCATGGTGCACTCCGAGGTGCCCAAGATTGGTGCGCACCAAGGAGCGCTCCGAAGTGCGCTCCAAGGTGCGCGCGAAGTCGAAAGTTGGGTTAATTGTCCGGTTTGCCTCGGGTGCGCACCTTGCGTGCACCTTCGCCAGGGTGGGCGCCTTGGTGCGCACACCTTGGCTGGGCTGCGCACACCTTGGCACCCGCGTTTCCTTCATTTTAAATTTTTTTTTTTTACAATCTCTCAAGTGGGAAATTCTATAATCTCAACTTTTTTTGCCTTTTCAGGAAACTTTTGAATGGAGCGCATCATTGGTGCGCTCCGAAGTGTGCTCCAAAGCTCTCTCCAGCTGCGTGCACCTGCCCCGGCCGCGCACCCGGCCCCGCCCAGCTTCGCTCACCTGTCCCGGGCGTCTGGTGCGGAACCTTAGAGTAAGAAACATCACCGTGCACCTTGGCCAACGTGCGCGACTCGACCGAGCGCGCACTGGCCGAGGTGCACACCGATTTCACCTGGGTGCGCGCGCAGCACCTCGGGCGCACCGGGGTGCGCGCACAACGCCCGGGTTGCACCGTGGCCTGTGTGCTCGGGGTGCCTCGGGTGCGCGCTCGGTGTCGCCCCCGCGCGCGCGGTAGTGCGGGCAGCGCACCCCGGCCCGGCCCGGCCCCGACGAGAACGCAAACGGGCAAAAGGTTTATTCAAATAGCATTGCGACGCCCGGCGAAAAACTAAAAAAGGGTGCAACACCGGGACTTCCCGGGAGGTCACCCATCCCAGTACTACTCCGGCCCAAGCGCGCTTAACTGCGGAGTTCTGATGGGATCCGGTGCACTAATGCTGGTATGATCGCACCCGTTATGAGCTTGTCGCAGTGTGTACTTAGCAAACCGCGACCCACGTGCGAATCCACCCCGGCCACCCACCCCCGTCGAGGTGCACACCCTCCCTCGCGAAGTGCGCCCCGTTCGCCAAGTGTGAGCCCTGCCCGGGTGCGCGCACCTTGCTAGGGCGTCGGGTGTGCACCCGGCCCGGCCTACGTGCGTGCACCTGGAGGGGGCGTCGTGTGCGTGCAGTGTCCCGTCTGCAACGCGGTGCCCACACACCACCTCGGGCGCAACGACCTGCGCTCACATGTGGGCCGAGTGCACCTTGGTGCATGTTCGGGGCGCCTCGGGTGCACGCTCGATCTTGCCCCGGTGCACCAAGGCGCTCGGTTTGCCCCGGGTGCGCACTTGGTGCAAGGTGGGCACCCAAAATAGGGATCAAGCACCAAAACACAAGTTTCGGGATGCAAAATGGGACCCAAGGACCACAAATGCGTTCCAAGACCCATGATGGGTCCACGAGAACAAAAATGTGTTCCGAGACTTAATAAACAAATATTGGGTTTTAGGAGAAGAAACATGCTCTGATGCCCAAAACGAGAATCGACCCCGAAAAGGCCACAGGCCAAAAGTGGGATGCGAGACAAAAAAAAATGGGACCCGAGGACCAAAATTGGGTTCCCAGGTCGAAGACAGGGCAACCGGACAAGAAACGACCTCTAAGGCTCGAAATGAGTCCCGACGACTAAAACTTGACAAGAAGCACCCATCAGGCACCCAACTCGACACCCATGGGATGCCGACCCACCCGGGCTTCCACCTAGCACACCTTGGCACCCACCCACCCTCGCACCCAACCTCGCACCCAACTTAGCACCTTTGAACCCACATTGGCACTCACCCTGACCCTGGCACCTTGGAACCCACATTGGCACTCACCTTGACCCTGGCACCCACCTTTGCACTCACCTTGGGACCCACCCTGGCTCCCACCTCGGCACCCACCCAGACACCCACCTTGGTTCCTTGGCACCCACCTTGGATCCTTGGCACCCACCCCGACACCCACCTTGGCACGCAACTTGGCTACTTGCCACCCACCTTGGCTCCTTGACGCCCACCCCGACAACCACCCCGTGACCTACCCTGGCTAGGGTTGGTGCACACCCACCCTGGTGCCCACCTTGGCACCCACCCTATGACCCACCTTGGCACGCACCTTAGTACCCACCCCGTTACCCACCCTAGGACCCACCCCGTGACCCACCTTGGCCAGGGTGGGTGCACCCACCCTGGTGCCCACCTTGGCACCCACCCATCCTAGCACCCAGCCTGTGACCGGGCTTGGAACCCAACCTTGCACCCGCACCCGTCTTGGCCAGTGTGGGTGCGCACCCATCCTGGCACCCACGTTGTGACACACCCTTTAACCCACGCACCCTAGCACCCACGTTGGCACCCACCTTGGAACCCAACCTAGCAACTTGGCACCCACCCCGTGACCCACCTTGGCATCCACCATAGCAGTCGCCGACTTGGCACCCACCTCGGCACCCACCTTGACACTTGTGGACCCACCTTGCCACTCACCCTAGCATCGACCCATCCTAGCACCCACCCTGGCACCTTTGCACCCTAGCACTCACCCATCCTAGCACCTAACCTGTGACCCACCTTGACACTCACCCTCGCACCCACCTTGGAACCCAACCTAGCACCCACCCACCCTGACACCAACCCTAGCACCTACCCACCCTTGCACCCACCCTGTGACCCATCTTGGCACCCACCCATCCTACCACTCAACCTATCACCCACCTTCTCACCCACCTTGGCATCCACCTTAGCACCCACCCACACTGGCACCTTGGCACCCACCTCGGGCAAGGTGGGTGCACACCCACCCTGGCACCCAATTTAGAACCCACCGAGCATGTTACCCACCTTGGCACCCACATTGCAGCCCACCCTAGTACCCACCCTATGACCCACATTGGCATCCACACCCTAGCACCCAGGCACCTCGACACCCGCCTTGACACCCACCCTAGCACTGAACCTGTGACCCACCTTGGAACTCACCCTAGAACCCACCCACCCTGTGAACCACCTTGGCATCCACCTTAGCACCCACCCACCTTGGCACCCACTCTAGCACTCACCCATCCTAACACCCAACTTGTTACCCACCTTGGCACCCGCCCTCGCGTCCACCTTGAAACCCACCCTAGCACCCACCCACGCAGGAGCCCACCTTGGCACCCAACCTAACACCCACGCATCCTGGCACCCAACTTGTGACCCACCTTGGAACCCACCCTAGTACCCACCTTTGAACCCACTATATCACCAACCCACCTTGGCACCCACCCTATGACCCTCTTTGGAATCCACCCTAGCACGCACCCACCCTGGCACCCACCATGGAGCGCACCCTAGCACCCACCCACCTCGGCACGCACCTCAACACCCACCTTGGTGTGCGCACTGCGCCAACCTCTCAAAGACCCTATGTGGTGCGCTCCAAAGTGTACACCTTTGGTGCGCTCCAAGGTGCGCACCTTTGGTGCACACCGAGGTGCACACCAAAGTGTGCACCGAGGTGAGCACCAAAGTGCACTCCAGGGTGCACACCAAGGCGTGCACCTTTGGTGCGGTCAATGCAAACGAATTCGGAAGTTGGGGTCGATGTCCTAATCGCTGCTGCAGACTACACGTATGAGAATCGGACAAATAGCTTTATATAGGGGAGGTGTTGCGTTTGATGGGTCGACTCCCCTGGTTGTGTGCACTGCACCAACTTCAAAGACCCTGTCTTGTTTAAGAAGTCAAAAGTTGGGGTGGATGTCCTAATCATTGCTGCAGTCTACGCATGTATGAGAATCAGACAAATAGCTTATATAGGGGAGGTGTTGCATTCGGTGGGTTGACTCCCCTGGTTGTGCGCACTGCGCCAACCTCAAAGACCCCGCATAGCAGAAGAAGTCGGAAGTCGGATTTTGGTGAGCACCAAGGCGTGCACCTTTGGTGCGGTCAACGCAGACGAATTCAGAAGTTGGGGTGGATGTCCTAATCGTTGTTGCAGGCTACACATGTATGAGAATCAGACAAATAGCTTATATAGGGGAGGTGTTGGGTTTGATGGGTCAACTCCCTTGGTTGTGCGCATTACGCCAACCTCAAAGACCTTGTTTTCGTTAAGAAGTCAAAAGTTGGGGTCAATGTCCTAATGGCTCCTGCAGGCTACACATGTATGAGAATCGGACAAATAGCTTATATAGGGGAGGTGTTGGGTTTGATGGGTCGACTCCCCTGGTTGTGCGCATTACGTCAACCTCAAAGACCTTGTTTTCGTTAAGAAGTCAAAAGTTGGGGTCGATGTCCTAATTGCTCCTGTAGACTACACATGTATGAGAATCAGACAAATAGCTTATATAGGGGAGGTGTTGGGTTTGATGGGTTGACTCCCCTAGTTGTTCGCATTACACCAACCTCAAAGACCTTGTTTTCGTTTAGAAGCCGAAAGTTGGGGTCGATGTCCTAATTGCTCCTGCAGGCTACGCATGTATGAGAATCAGACAAATAGCTTATATAGGGGAGGTGTTGGGTTTGATGGGTCGACTCCCCTGGTTGTGCGCATTGCGCCAACCTCAAAGACCCTGCATTGCGGATGAAGTCGAAAGTCAGAGTTTGGTGTGCTACAAGGTGTGGTCGAAGGTGCTCACCTAGGTGTGCACCTTTGGAGCACAGGAAAAGTGCCCTCCAAAAGTGCGCACCTTTGGAGTGCACAAAAGTGCCCTCCAAAAGTGCGCACCTTTGGAGCGCAGAAAAGTGCCCTCCAAAAAGTGCCCTCCAAAAGTGCGCACCTTTGGAGCGCAGAAAAGTGCCCTCCAAAAAGTGCCCTCCAAAAGTGCGCACCTTTGGAGCGCAGAAAAGTGCCCTCCAAAAAGTGCCCTCCAAAAGTGCGCACCTTTGGAGCGCAGAAAAGTGCCCTCCAAAAAGTGCCCTCCAAAAGTGCGCACCTTTGGAGCGCAGA
Organism: Cryptomeria japonica; assembly: GCF_030272615.1. NCBI lineage: Eukaryota > Viridiplantae > Streptophyta > Pinopsida > Cupressales > Cupressaceae > Cryptomeria > Cryptomeria japonica. The sequence continues at coordinate 278,329 of NW_026728865.1, forward strand.
AAAGTGCCCTCCAAAAAGTGCCCTCCAAAAGTGCGCACCTTTGGAGCGCAGAAAAGTGCCCTCCAAAAAGTGCCCTCCAAAAGTGCGCACCTTTGGAGCGCAGAAAAGTGCCCTCCAAAAAGTGCCCTCCAAAAGTGCGCACCTTTGGAGCGCAGAAAAGTGCCCTCCAAAAAGTGCCCTCCAAAAGTGCGCACCTTTGGAGCGCAGAAAAGTGCCCTCCAAAAAGTGCCCTCCAAAAGTGCGCACCTTTGGAGCGCAGAAAAGTGCCCTCCAAAAAGTGCCCTCCAAAAGTGCGCACCTTTGGAGCGCAGAAAAGTGCCCTCCAAAAGTGCGCACCTTTGGAGCGCACAAAAGTGCCCTCCAAAAGTGCGCACTTTTGGTGCGCACCAAGGCGCTGGTTCGGTCGTTGCAGGCGAGTTCGGAAGTTGGGGTCGATGTCCTGAGCGGAGGTGCAAACTACACAGGTGTCGGAATCGGACAAATAGCTTATATAGGGGAGGTGTATGCTTCGATGGGTCGACTCCCCAGGTTGAGCGCACCGCGCCAACCTCAAAGACCCTACGGTATGGATGAAGTCGGAAGTTGGGTCCGATGACCGATTCGATTAGTAGGTATGCTCATGAGGTCGGAATTTGGGTCCGATGACCTGCCATGTGCAGGAAGGCGAATGTTGACACTGTGCGTTGCAAGGTGCACACCAAGGCGCTGGTGCGGTCTTTTTAGTCGAGTTCGGAAGTTGGGGTCGATGTCCTGATCGGAGGTGCAAGCTACACAGGTGTGGGAATCGGACAAATAGCTTATATAGGGGAGGTGTATGCTTCGTTGGGTCGACTCCCCGGGTTGAGCGCACCGCGCCAACCTCAAAGACCCTACGGTATGGATGAAGTCGGAAGTTGGGTCCGATGACCGATTCGATATGTAGGCATACTCGCGAGGTCGGAATTTGGGTCCGATGACCTGCCACGTGCAGGAAGGCGAATGTTGGCACTGTGCGTTGCAAGGTGCGCACCAAGGCGCTGGTTCGGTCGTTGGAGGCGAGTTCGGAAGTTGGGGTCGATGTCTTGATCGGAGGTGCAAACTACACAGGTGTGGGAATCGGACAAATAGCTTATATAGGGGAGGTGTATGCTTCGTTGGGTCGACTCCCCGGGTTGAGCGCACCGCGCCAACCTCAAAGACCCTACGGTATGGATGAAGTCGGAAGTTGGGTCCGATGACCGATTCGATATGTAGGCATACTCGCGAGGTCGGAATTTGGGTCCGATGACCTGCCATGTGCAGGAAGGCGAATGTTGGGACTGTGCGTCGCAAGGTGCGCACCAAGGCGCTGGTGCCGTCGTTGCAGTCGAGTTCGGAAGTTGGGGTCGATGTCCTGGTCAGAGGTGCAAACTACACAGGTGTGGGAATCGGACAAATAGCTTATATAGGGGAGGTGTATGCTTCGATGGGTCGACTCCCTGGGTTGAGCGCACCGCGCCAACCTCAAAGACCCTACAGTATGGATGAAGTCGGAAGTTGGGTCCGATGACCGATTCGATACGTAGGCATATTGGCGAGGTCTGAATTTGTGTCCGATGACCTGCCATGCGCAGGAAGGCGGAATTTGGGTCCGATGACCGAGTTGATGGCGTGCCATGCGCAGAAAGGCGGAATTTGGGTCCGATGACCGAGTTGATGTTGATGGCCCGCCATGCACAGGAAGGCGGAATTTGGGTCCGATGACCGATTTGAAGGCGTGCCATACGCAAAAAGGCGGAGTTTGGGTCCGATGACCGAGTTGATATTGATGGCCCGCCATGCGCAGGAAGGCGGAATTTGGGTCCGATGACCTGACATACGCATGGAGTCCGACTCGGGGGCCGATGTTCGATTCGATGACTTGCATTGTGGGTAAAGTCGGAAGTTGTGGTCTTTGACCCGATTCGATGACCAGACTTCGGCTGCTTGAGAATCGGACAAATAACTTATATAGGGGAGGTAGTGTTCTCGAGCATCCTCCCCCCGTGCCCGTTTATGTCGATTGATGCTGGTGCTCGACTGGTTGGAGCGCTCGGATGCAAAAATCTTGCACCAGGATTTATCGATTGTGATGGACACGGCAAGTCTCCTGATTGCTATGCAGGAGCTCATCGTGAATCTCTATGCGGCCTTGGTATGGACTCGACCTGCGGAATGGTTCGGCAATGGTAGTCGCTCCAACACGTCCTTGCAATGGCCACAGAGGTGATTCGACTAGAGCTCCAGTCTAGCTTTTGGGTTGCTTGGCGGACTGGTATAGCCGCGATCGAGTTCCGGCCATGAACGTTTTAGATAGCTCTTGGGCTTTCTGGGACGGAAGTCGGAAGTTTGGGCTGTTGTCCGATTTGATGACCATTCTTCGGATGTGTGAGAATCGGACAAATAACTTATATAGGGGACTGTGTTGTCTCACGCAGCCCCCTCCGTGCCCCTCTATCTCGACCGATGTTGGTGCTTGAAAGGGTTGGGATCGCTCGGATTTATAAACGTGCACCACCATTTGTCGAGTGTGAGGGACGCGGCAGGTCTCCTAAATGCTATGCGGGCGCTCTCTGAGAATCTCTATCCGGCCTCGACACAGACTAGTCTTGCTGAATGGTTTGGCACTGGTAGTCGATCCAACACGTCGTTGTTGTGGCCGCCTAGGCGATTCGATTCGAGCCCCCGTCTAGCTTTTGGGTTGCTTGGCGGATTTTGCCCTATCCGCAAGTGAGCTCGGTCCCTAAACGTTCGAGAAACCCGATTGCTATGCGCCGACTCTCTTTCTTGCGAGCCTCCATCTAGCTTTTGGGTCTCTACGGAACGGAAGTCGGAATCTGGGACCGTTGTTTGATTCGACGAGGCAGACTACGGTTGTGCGAGAATCGGACAAATAACTTATATAGGGGAGGTGTTGACTGGAGCATTCTCCCCCGTGCCCCTCTAACTCGACCAATGCTGGCGCTCGAACGGTGGTAGCGCTCGGATTTTCATTGAGCGCCAGCATTGGTCGATTTAGAGGGGCATGCGAGATTCCCGAATGCTATGCGAGGGCTCTAACGGAAATGTCTATTGGTTTCGGTATGGATGCAATTGCGAGTGGTTCGGCAAAGGTAGTCGTTCCGATGCGTCCATGTCGTGGCCAAATCGATAATTCGATTTGAGCCCTCGTATAGCATTTGGGTCTCTCGATGTGATTCCGCATTCCAGTCCCTTTGGGCACTGCTTGAGCCGCATCCCAGGGGGTTCCCTTCCCAATAATCTGCCTCGCAACCCGATTGCTATGCGGTGAGGCTCCTCGGCCGCCTCGGAACTATCTGTGTATCAGACGCATCGCGGGATAAGGGGTTGGCAACGGTAGTCGCCCCAAGCGCGTCCGATGCTTGGACCATTCCGAGGCGGCCCTGAAGCCTCTTCCGTCTAGCCGTTGGGTCCTTCTCGCCGCATCCCTCGCCTCGCACCCCGATTGCTATGCGGTGAGGCTCCTCGGCCGCCTCGGAACTATCTGTGTATCGGACGCGTCGCGGGATAAGGGGTTGTCACTGGTACTCGCCCCAAGCGCGTCCGATGCTTGGACCATTCCGAGGCGGCCCTGAAGCCTCTTCCGTCTAGCCGTTGGGTCCTTCTCGCCGCATCCCTCGCCTCGCACCCCGATTGCTATGCGGTGAGGCTCCTCGGCCGCCTCGGAACTATCTGTGTATCGGACGCGTCGCGGGATAAGGGGTTGTCATTGGTAGTCGCCCCAAGCGCGTCCGATGCTTGGACCATTCCGAGGCGGCCCTGAAGCCTCTTCCGTCTAGCCGTTGGGTCCTTCTCGCCGCATCCCTCGCCTCGCACCCCGATTGCTATGCGGTGAGGCTCCTCGGCCGCCTCGGAACTATCTGTGTATCGGACGCGTCGCGGGATAAGGGGTTGTCACTGGTAGTCGCCCCAAGCGCGTCCGATGCTTGGACCATTCCGAGGCGGCCCTGAAGCCTCTTCCGTCTAGCCGTTGGGTCCTTCTCGCCGCATCCCTCGCCTCGCACCCCGATTGCTATGCGGTGAGGCTCCTCGGCCGCCTCGGAACTATCTGTGTATCGGACGCGTCGCGGGATAAGGGGTTGTCACTGGTAGTCGCCCCAAGCGCGTTCGATGCTTGGACCATTCCGAGGCGGCCCTGAAGCCTCTTCCGTCTAGCCGTTGGGTCCTTCTCGCCGCATCCCTCGCCTCGCACCCCGATTGCTATGCGGTGAGGCTCCTCGGCCGCCTTGGAACTATCTGTGTATCGGACGCGTCGCGGGATAAGGGGTTGTCACTGGTAGTCGCCCCAAGCGCGTCCGATGCTTGGACCATTCCGAGGCGGACCCGAAGCCTCTTCCGTCTAGCCGTTGGGTCCTTCTCGCCGCATCCTTCGCCTCGCACCCCGATTGCTATGCGGTGAGGCTCCTCGGCCGCCTCGGAACTATCTGTGTATCGGACGCGTCGCGGGATAAGGGGTTGTCACTGGTAGTCGCCCCAAGCGCGTCCGATGCTTGGACCATTCCGAGGCGGACCCGAAGCCTCTTCCGTCTAGCCGTTGGGTCCTTCTCGCCGCATCCCTCGCCTCGCACCCCGATTGCTATGCGGTGAGGCTCCTCGGCCGCCTTGGAACTATCTGTGTATCGGACGCGTCGCGGGATAAGGGGTTGTCACTGGTAGTCGCCCCAAGCGCGTCCGATGCTTGGACCATTCCGAGGCGGACCCGAAGCCTCTTCCGTCTAGCCGTTGGGTCCTTCTCGCCGCATCCCTCGCCTCGCACCCCGATTGCTATGCGGTGAGGCTCCTCGGCCGCCTTGGAACTATCTGTGTATCGGACGCGTCGCGGGATAAGGGGTTGTCACTGGTAGTCGCCCCAAGCGCGTCCGATGCTTGGACCATTCCGAGGCGGACCCGAAGCCTCTTCCGTCTAGCCGTTGGGTCCTTCTCGCCGCATCCCTCGCCTCGCACCCCGATTGCTATGCGGTGAGGCTCCTCGGCCGCCTTGGAACTATCTGTGTATCGGACGCGTCGCGGGATAAGGGGTTGTCACTGGTAGTCGCCCCAAGCGCGTCCGATGCTTGGACCATTCCGAGGCGGCCCCGAAGCCTCTTCCGTGTAGCCGTTGGGTCCTTCTCGCCGCATCCCTCGCCTCGCACCCCGATTGCTATGCGGTGAGGCTCCTCGGCCGCCTTGGAACTATCTGTGTATCGGACGCGTCGCGGGATAAGGGGTTGTCACTGGTAGTCGCCCCAAGCGCGTCCGATGCTTGGACCATTCCGAGGCGGCCCCGAAGCCTCTTCCGTGTAGCCGTTGGGTCCTTCTCGCCGCATCCCTCGCCTCGCACCCCGATTGCTATGCGGTGAGGCTCCTCGGCCGCCTTGGAACTATCTGTGTATCGGACGCGTCGCGGGATAAGGGGTTGTCACTGGTAGTCGCCCCAAGCGCGTCCGATGCTTGGACCATTCCGAGGCGGACCTGAAGCCTCTTCCCTCTAGCCGTTGGGGCTTTCTCGCCGCATCCCTCGCCTCGCACCCTGATTGCTATGCTGTGAGGCTCCTCGGCCGCCTTGGAACTATCTGTGTATCGGACGCATCGCGGGATAAGGGGTTGGCAGTGGTAGTCGCCCCAAGCGCATCCGATGCTTGGACCATTCCGAGGCGGCCCTGCAGCCTCTTCCGTCTAGCCGTTGGGGCCATCTCGCCGCATCCCCCACCTCGCACCACGATTGCTATGCGGTGAGGCTCCTTGGCCGCCTCGGAACTATCTGTGTATCGGACGCATCGCGGGATAAGGGGTTGTCACTGGTAGTCGCCCCAAGCGCGTCCGATGCTTGGACTATTCCGAGGCGGCCCTGCAGCCTCTTCCGTCTAGCCGTTGGGGCCATCTCGCCGCATCCCCCACCTCCTCGGCCGCCTCGGAACTATCTGTGTATCGGACGCATCGCGGGATAAGGGGTTGGCAGTGGTAGTCGCCCCAAGCGCGTCCGATGCTTGGACTATTCCGAGGCAGCCCTGCAGCCTCTTCCGTCTAGCCTTTGGGGCCATCTCGCCGCATCCCTCGCCTCGCACCCCGATTGCTATGCGGTGAGGCTCCTCGGCCGCCTGGGAACTATCTTCGTATCGGACGCATCGCGGGATAAGGGGTTGTCACTGGTAGTCGCCCCAAGCGCGTCCGATGCTTGGACTATTCCGAGGCGGCCCTGTGGCCTCTTCCGTCTAGCCGTTGGGGCCATCTCGCCGCATCCCCCACCTCGCACCCCGATTGCTATGCGGTGAGGCTCTTCGGCCGCCTTGGAACTATCTTCGTATCGGACGCATCGCGGGATAAGGGGTTGTCACTGGTAGTGGCCCCAAGCGCGTCCGATGCTTGGACTATTCCGAGGCGGCCCTGCAGCCTCTTCCGTCTAGCCGTTGGGGCCATCTCGCCGCATCCCCCACCTCGCACCCCGATTGCTATGCGGTGAGGCTCCTCGGCCGCCTTGGAACTATCTTCGTATCGGACGCATCGCGGGATAAGGGGTTGTCACTGGTAGTCGCCCCAAGCGCGTCCGATGCTTGGACTATTCCGACGCGGCCCTGTGGCCTCTTCCGTCTAGCCGTTGGGGCCATCTCGCCGCATCCCCCACCTCGCACCCCGATTGCTATGCGGTGAGGCTCCTCGGCCGCCTTGGAACCATCTTCGTATCGGACGCATCGCGGGATAGGGGGCTGTCACTGGTAGTCGCCCCAAGCGTGTCCGATGCTTGGACCATTCCTAGGCGGCCCTGAAGCCTCTTCCGTCTAGCCGTTGGGGCCTTCCCGCCCCATCCCTCGCCTCGCACCCCCGATTGCTATGCGGTGAGGCTCCTCGGCCGCCTTGGAACCATCTGTGTATCGGACGCATCGCGGGATAAGGGGTTGGCACTGGCAGTCGCCCCAAGCGCGTCCGATGCTTGGACCATTCCGAGGTGGCCCTGAAGCCTCTTCCGTCTAGCCGTTGGGGCCTTCCCGCCCCATCCCTCGCCTCGCACCCCGATTGATATGCGGTGAGGCTCCTCGGCCGCCTTGGAACTATCTGTGTATCGGACGCATCGCGGGATAAGGGGTTGGCACTGGTAGTCGTCCCAATCGCATCCGATGCTTGGACCATTCCGAGGCGGCCCTGCAGCCTCTTCCGTTTAGCCGTCGGGGCCTTCCCGCCGCATCCCTCGCCTCGCATCCCGATTCCTATGCGGTGAGTCTTCTCGGCCGCCGCGGAACTATACCTGTTATTGCTACTGCATCCTTCGGCTGGTAACCTCCTCTGCCGCCTTGGAACGTTCTCTTTGTCGGACGCGTCGCGGGATAAGGGGTTGGCACTGGTAGTCGCCCCAAGCGCGCCCGATGCATAGACCGCTCCGAGTCGACCTTGCTTTCAGCCTCTCACATGCATAGACCTCTCTGAGTCGACCCTGCAGCCTCTCACGTTTAGCCTTTGGAATCTCGCCTCACAACATGATTGCTATCCTTGATGCATCCCTTGCCTCGAGCCCTGATTGCTTTCTTGGCTGCATCCCTCCTCTCCTCACAGCCCGGTTGTCATCACTGCTTCATCCGTCGCTTCATGCATTCTGGCTGCTGGGCCCTTCCCACCGCACACCTCGATTGCTATCTCTTCTGCATCACACACCCCGATTGCTATCTCTGCTACATCCCTCGGCTCTCACTTCTGCATCCTTCGCCTCACACCTCGATTGCTATCAATGCTGCATCCGTAACCTCACACCCCGATTGCTATGCGGGGAGGCTCCTTGGCCGCCTTGGAAATTTCTGTGTGTCGGACGCACCGCGGGATAAGGGGTTGGCACTGGTAGTCGCCCCAAGTGCGCCCGATTCTTAGACCGCTTCGAGGTGACCTCGTAGCCTCTTTCGTCCAGGCTTCCTGCCTTCAACGCCCTTTTTACACCTCGATTGCTATGCGCGGGCTCGTTGGCGTCTATCACCTCTCTGCGAAGAGTGGCACGATGATTGTTGGGGTAAATCGTAGCAGTCCGATCTCTGGCCTTGGGCCATTGTGAGGGCTGATCGATTTCCTGTGCGCATCTCGTGTTCGCCCAGTAACAGACTCGACGACTTGTAATCGGTCTTGTTCCCGATTGTTCCTGGAGGTAGTCTTCGGAACTCTTGGATTTGACCTGTCACTCGAACTGTCCTCTTCCGAGGATGCTTGTGTGTGTGTGCTTGTGCCATTTCCTTGGCGGTATTAACGAGATATTAAAGAGCGGAGTGAGCGCCTCGCCCAGCTATGTTTGGGGCTCTCACTCCCTTACCCGGTGTGCGACCGCTTTGCACGTAGGTTGCGGAGCATCGCGACTCTTTCGATGTTTGGCGGTTGTCTTCCGGTGATGCGTTGGTCCCGAAGTGCACGTTACTAGCATTTCTGCCATTGTTCTCGATCTTTGGCACGTTCCTTCGTTGCAATTGGATATATATCTCCGTTTATACGCGCAGGCTTCTCCCGCCTATTCAGCGCTGTCCCACTCTCAGCACTCTCGTGGTCTCCTTGGCTTCTCTCTCCCGTGAGCGAGCTCTCTTCTCGAGTCTTTTCCATGTCCCATGGAGGTTGCCTTGCGAAATTCGGGCACACAAACGTGACCGGATAAGAGCGGAATTGCCTATGAGGAGAAGCTCACCTTAGGGAGCAGCAATGCCGAGTGTTTCGACAGAGGGTAGAGGGGGCGTTGTTTGGGCGGTTGCACAAAAGAGTGCTACGTTTGCACTGAAGGTTGCTTCTTCGTCTCCGACGAACTCTTCGAGGCAAAAAAGCTTGTTTACGGGGTCGAGGTGGGACTGTTCGTGCGAGTTGCGCCACCAAAAGTGCGTAGGGGGCATATACCTGGGAAATGGATGTCTCTGAGTGGCCTTACTCGGTCGCGTGCACGGTGCATTCTCTAACGGCAGGACTGTCGCGAGCATGTGCGGTTCGGATGTTTTCGGGTAAAGGGTTCCGTACGGGATGTTCTTCCCAGGCTCCTGTGAACCGAGACTCTGCATCGTCATGCTCCGGCTCCCGTGGGTGCTTCATGCCTCGTCGAGCTGTTTGTCGTGGACGATTAAGGCCGAGGCCTTCCTTCGAGAGGGGAATTGTTCAGGCTGGTCGAGGCGGGATTGTTCGTGCGGGGTGCACCACCAAAAGTGCGTAGGGGGCATATGCCTGGGAA
>NW_026728865.1:297500-312500 GCF_030272615.1 Cryptomeria japonica
GGCCCGGTTGTTGGGTGCGCTCCCACCCTGGCGCGCGCGAAGTTGGAAGTTGGGTTAATTGCCCGGGCGCGCACCTTCGCCAGGGTGGGCACCTTGGTGCGCACACCTTGGCTGGGCTGCGCACCAGGGCGGGCTCAAGATGGCACCAGCATTCCCTTTTTCTCACTATCTTTCAAAACGGAAATTTTAAAATCTCGTTTTTTTTTTGCCTTTTATGGAAATTAGTGAAGGCATCGCATCAAAGGTGCGCACCTCGCTGCCCACCTTGGTGTGCTCCGAGGTGCCCACCACGGTGCGCAACGCCGGTGCGAACCCGGGAGCGCCCCGATGTGTGCTCCAAGGTGCGGCGTGCACGAAGTCGGACCCCGGTTTGCCCCGGGTGCGCACCTCGCGTGCACCTTGGTGCGCACACCTTGGCTGGGTTGCGCGGCCTGGTGGGCACCATGGTGCGCACCAAGGAGCGCTCCGAAGTGTGCTCCAAGGTGCGGCGTGCACGAAGTCGGAGCCCGGTTTGCCCCGGGTACGCACCTCGCGTGCACCTTCGCCGGGGTGGGCACCTCGGCTGGGTTGCGCGCCCTGGTGCGCACCAAGGAGCGCTCCGAAGTGTGCTCCAAGGTGCGGCGTGCACGAAGTCGGAGCCCGGTTTGCCCCGGGTGCGCACCTTCGCCGCGGTGCGCACCATGGCGTGCACGAAGTCGGAGCCCGGTTTGCCCCGGGTGCGCACCTCGCGTGCACCTTCGGCGGGGTTGCGCGCCCTGGTGGGCACCATGGTGCGCACCAAGGAGCGCTCCGAAGTGTGCTCCAAGGTGCGGCGTGCACGAAGTCGGAGCCCGGTTTGCCCCGGGTGCGCACCTCGCGTGCACCTTCGGCGGGGTTGCGCGCCCTGGTGGGCACCATGGTGCGCACCAAGGAGCGCTCCGAAGTGTGCTCCAAGGTGCGGCGTGCACGAAGTCGGAGCCCGGTTTGCCCCGGGTGCGCACCTCGCGTGCACCTTCGCCGCGGTGGGCACCATGGCGTGCACGAAGTCGGAGCCCGGTTTGCCCCGGGTGCGCACCTCGCGTGCACCTTCGCCGGGGTGGGCACCTCGGCTGGGTTGCGCGCCCTGGTGCGCACCAAGGAGCGCTCCGAAGTGTGCTCCAAGGTGCGGCGTGCACGAAGTCGGAGCCCGGTTTGCCCCGGGTGCGCACCTCGCGTGCACCTTCGCCAGGGTGGGCACCTCGGTGCGCACACCTTCTCAATGTTTTCTTGCCTTTTCTGGAAATTGGTGAAGGCAGCGCATCAAAGGTGCGCACCTCGGTGTGCTCCGAGGTGCGAACCCGAGAGCGCTCCGAGGTGCCCACGAAGTCGAAAGTCGGGTTAATTGCATTGTTTTCCCCGGGTGCGCTCCGAGGTGCGCAACATCGGCGCGCACCAAGGAGGGCTCCGAAGTGTGCTCCAAGGTGCGCACGATGGCGTGCACCTCTGGTGCGCACGATTCGGAGCTCGGTTTGACCGGGGTGCGCACACCTTGGCTGGGTTGCGCACCTTTTGTGCGCTCCAAGGTGCGCACGAAGTCGGAGCTCGGTTTGCCCCGGGTGCGCACCTTCGCCAGGGTGCGCACCTTGATGCGCACGCCTTGGCTGGGCTGCGCACCTTGGTGGGCGCCATGGTGCGCACCTTTCGTGCGCTCCAAGGTGCGCACGAAGTCGGAGCTCGGTTTGCCCCGGGTGCGCACCTTGGTGGGCGCCATGGTGCACTCCGAGGTGCCCAAGATTGGTGCGCACCAAGGAGCGCTCCGAAGTGCGCTCCAAGGTGCGCGCGAAGTCGAAAGTTGGGTTAATTGTCCGGTTTGCCTCGGGTGCGCACCTTGCGTGCACCTTCGCCAGGGTGGGCGCCTTGGTGCGCACACCTTGGCTGGGCTGCGCACACCTTGGCACCCGCGTTTCCTTCATTTTAAATTTTTTTTTTTTACAATCTCTCAAGTGGGAAATTCTATAATCTCAACTTTTTTTGCCTTTTCAGGAAACTTTTGAATGGAGCGCATCATTGGTGCGCTCCGAAGTGTGCTCCAAAGCTCTCTCCAGCTGCGTGCACCTGCCCCGGCCGCGCACCCGGCCCCGCCCAGCTTCGCTCACCTGTCCCGGGCGTCTGGTGCGGAACCTTAGAGTAAGAAACATCACCGTGCACCTTGGCCAACGTGCGCGACTCGACCGAGCGCGCACTGGCCGAGGTGCACACCGATTTCACCTGGGTGCGCGCGCAGCACCTCGGGCGCACCGGGGTGCGCGCACAACGCCCGGGTTGCACCGTGGCCTGTGTGCTCGGGGTGCCTCGGGTGCGCGCTCGGTGTCGCCCCCGCGCGCGCGGTAGTGCGGGCAGCGCACCCCGGCCCGGCCCGGCCCCGACGAGAACGCAAACGGGCAAAAGGTTTATTCAAATAGCATTGCGACGCCCGGCGAAAAACTAAAAAAGGGTGCAACACCGGGACTTCCCGGGAGGTCACCCATCCCAGTACTACTCCGGCCCAAGCGCGCTTAACTGCGGAGTTCTGATGGGATCCGGTGCACTAATGCTGGTATGATCGCACCCGTTATGAGCTTGTCGCAGTGTGTACTTAGCAAACCGCGACCCACGTGCGAATCCACCCCGGCCACCCACCCCCGTCGAGGTGCACACCCTCCCTCGCGAAGTGCGCCCCGTTCGCCAAGTGTGAGCCCTGCCCGGGTGCGCGCACCTTGCTAGGGCGTCGGGTGTGCACCCGGCCCGGCCTACGTGCGTGCACCTGGAGGGGGCGTCGTGTGCGTGCAGTGTCCCGTCTGCAACGCGGTGCCCACACACCACCTCGGGCGCAACGACCTGCGCTCACATGTGGGCCGAGTGCACCTTGGTGCATGTTCGGGGCGCCTCGGGTGCACGCTCGATCTTGCCCCGGTGCACCAAGGCGCTCGGTTTGCCCCGGGTGCGCACTTGGTGCAAGGTGGGCACCCAAAATAGGGATCAAGCACCAAAACACAAGTTTCGGGATGCAAAATGGGACCCAAGGACCACAAATGCGTTCCAAGACCCATGATGGGTCCACGAGAACAAAAATGTGTTCCGAGACTTAATAAACAAATATTGGGTTTTAGGAGAAGAAACATGCTCTGATGCCCAAAACGAGAATCGACCCCGAAAAGGCCACAGGCCAAAAGTGGGATGCGAGACAAAAAAAAATGGGACCCGAGGACCAAAATTGGGTTCCCAGGTCGAAGACAGGGCAACCGGACAAGAAACGACCTCTAAGGCTCGAAATGAGTCCCGACGACTAAAACTTGACAAGAAGCACCCATCAGGCACCCAACTCGACACCCATGGGATGCCGACCCACCCGGGCTTCCACCTAGCACACCTTGGCACCCACCCACCCTCGCACCCAACCTCGCACCCAACTTAGCACCTTTGAACCCACATTGGCACTCACCCTGACCCTGGCACCTTGGAACCCACATTGGCACTCACCTTGACCCTGGCACCCACCTTTGCACTCACCTTGGGACCCACCCTGGCTCCCACCTCGGCACCCACCCAGACACCCACCTTGGTTCCTTGGCACCCACCTTGGATCCTTGGCACCCACCCCGACACCCACCTTGGCACGCAACTTGGCTACTTGCCACCCACCTTGGCTCCTTGACGCCCACCCCGACAACCACCCCGTGACCTACCCTGGCTAGGGTTGGTGCACACCCACCCTGGTGCCCACCTTGGCACCCACCCTATGACCCACCTTGGCACGCACCTTAGTACCCACCCCGTTACCCACCCTAGGACCCACCCCGTGACCCACCTTGGCCAGGGTGGGTGCACCCACCCTGGTGCCCACCTTGGCACCCACCCATCCTAGCACCCAGCCTGTGACCGGGCTTGGAACCCAACCTTGCACCCGCACCCGTCTTGGCCAGTGTGGGTGCGCACCCATCCTGGCACCCACGTTGTGACACACCCTTTAACCCACGCACCCTAGCACCCACGTTGGCACCCACCTTGGAACCCAACCTAGCAACTTGGCACCCACCCCGTGACCCACCTTGGCATCCACCATAGCAGTCGCCGACTTGGCACCCACCTCGGCACCCACCTTGACACTTGTGGACCCACCTTGCCACTCACCCTAGCATCGACCCATCCTAGCACCCACCCTGGCACCTTTGCACCCTAGCACTCACCCATCCTAGCACCTAACCTGTGACCCACCTTGACACTCACCCTCGCACCCACCTTGGAACCCAACCTAGCACCCACCCACCCTGACACCAACCCTAGCACCTACCCACCCTTGCACCCACCCTGTGACCCATCTTGGCACCCACCCATCCTACCACTCAACCTATCACCCACCTTCTCACCCACCTTGGCATCCACCTTAGCACCCACCCACACTGGCACCTTGGCACCCACCTCGGGCAAGGTGGGTGCACACCCACCCTGGCACCCAATTTAGAACCCACCGAGCATGTTACCCACCTTGGCACCCACATTGCAGCCCACCCTAGTACCCACCCTATGACCCACATTGGCATCCACACCCTAGCACCCAGGCACCTCGACACCCGCCTTGACACCCACCCTAGCACTGAACCTGTGACCCACCTTGGAACTCACCCTAGAACCCACCCACCCTGTGAACCACCTTGGCATCCACCTTAGCACCCACCCACCTTGGCACCCACTCTAGCACTCACCCATCCTAACACCCAACTTGTTACCCACCTTGGCACCCGCCCTCGCGTCCACCTTGAAACCCACCCTAGCACCCACCCACGCAGGAGCCCACCTTGGCACCCAACCTAACACCCACGCATCCTGGCACCCAACTTGTGACCCACCTTGGAACCCACCCTAGTACCCACCTTTGAACCCACTATATCACCAACCCACCTTGGCACCCACCCTATGACCCTCTTTGGAATCCACCCTAGCACGCACCCACCCTGGCACCCACCATGGAGCGCACCCTAGCACCCACCCACCTCGGCACGCACCTCAACACCCACCTTGGTGTGCGCACTGCGCCAACCTCTCAAAGACCCTATGTGGTGCGCTCCAAAGTGTACACCTTTGGTGCGCTCCAAGGTGCGCACCTTTGGTGCACACCGAGGTGCACACCAAAGTGTGCACCGAGGTGAGCACCAAAGTGCACTCCAGGGTGCACACCAAGGCGTGCACCTTTGGTGCGGTCAATGCAAACGAATTCGGAAGTTGGGGTCGATGTCCTAATCGCTGCTGCAGACTACACGTATGAGAATCGGACAAATAGCTTTATATAGGGGAGGTGTTGCGTTTGATGGGTCGACTCCCCTGGTTGTGTGCACTGCACCAACTTCAAAGACCCTGTCTTGTTTAAGAAGTCAAAAGTTGGGGTGGATGTCCTAATCATTGCTGCAGTCTACGCATGTATGAGAATCAGACAAATAGCTTATATAGGGGAGGTGTTGCATTCGGTGGGTTGACTCCCCTGGTTGTGCGCACTGCGCCAACCTCAAAGACCCCGCATAGCAGAAGAAGTCGGAAGTCGGATTTTGGTGAGCACCAAGGCGTGCACCTTTGGTGCGGTCAACGCAGACGAATTCAGAAGTTGGGGTGGATGTCCTAATCGTTGTTGCAGGCTACACATGTATGAGAATCAGACAAATAGCTTATATAGGGGAGGTGTTGGGTTTGATGGGTCAACTCCCTTGGTTGTGCGCATTACGCCAACCTCAAAGACCTTGTTTTCGTTAAGAAGTCAAAAGTTGGGGTCAATGTCCTAATGGCTCCTGCAGGCTACACATGTATGAGAATCGGACAAATAGCTTATATAGGGGAGGTGTTGGGTTTGATGGGTCGACTCCCCTGGTTGTGCGCATTACGTCAACCTCAAAGACCTTGTTTTCGTTAAGAAGTCAAAAGTTGGGGTCGATGTCCTAATTGCTCCTGTAGACTACACATGTATGAGAATCAGACAAATAGCTTATATAGGGGAGGTGTTGGGTTTGATGGGTTGACTCCCCTAGTTGTTCGCATTACACCAACCTCAAAGACCTTGTTTTCGTTTAGAAGCCGAAAGTTGGGGTCGATGTCCTAATTGCTCCTGCAGGCTACGCATGTATGAGAATCAGACAAATAGCTTATATAGGGGAGGTGTTGGGTTTGATGGGTCGACTCCCCTGGTTGTGCGCATTGCGCCAACCTCAAAGACCCTGCATTGCGGATGAAGTCGAAAGTCAGAGTTTGGTGTGCTACAAGGTGTGGTCGAAGGTGCTCACCTAGGTGTGCACCTTTGGAGCACAGGAAAAGTGCCCTCCAAAAGTGCGCACCTTTGGAGTGCACAAAAGTGCCCTCCAAAAGTGCGCACCTTTGGAGCGCAGAAAAGTGCCCTCCAAAAAGTGCCCTCCAAAAGTGCGCACCTTTGGAGCGCAGAAAAGTGCCCTCCAAAAAGTGCCCTCCAAAAGTGCGCACCTTTGGAGCGCAGAAAAGTGCCCTCCAAAAAGTGCCCTCCAAAAGTGCGCACCTTTGGAGCGCAGAAAAGTGCCCTCCAAAAAGTGCCCTCCAAAAGTGCGCACCTTTGGAGCGCAGAAAAGTGCCCTCCAAAAAGTGCCCTCCAAAAGTGCGCACCTTTGGAGCGCAGAAAAGTGCCCTCCAAAAAGTGCCCTCCAAAAGTGCGCACCTTTGGAGCGCAGAAAAGTGCCCTCCAAAAAGTGCCCTCCAAAAGTGCGCACCTTTGGAGCGCAGAAAAGTGCCCTCCAAAAAGTGCCCTCCAAAAGTGCGCACCTTTGGAGCGCAGAAAAGTGCCCTCCAAAAAGTGCCCTCCAAAAGTGCGCACCTTTGGAGCGCAGAAAAGTGCCCTCCAAAAAGTGCCCTCCAAAAGTGCGCACCTTTGGAGCGCAGAAAAGTGCCCTCCAAAAGTGCGCACCTTTGGAGCGCACAAAAGTGCCCTCCAAAAGTGCGCACTTTTGGTGCGCACCAAGGCGCTGGTTCGGTCGTTGCAGGCGAGTTCGGAAGTTGGGGTCGATGTCCTGAGCGGAGGTGCAAACTACACAGGTGTCGGAATCGGACAAATAGCTTATATAGGGGAGGTGTATGCTTCGATGGGTCGACTCCCCAGGTTGAGCGCACCGCGCCAACCTCAAAGACCCTACGGTATGGATGAAGTCGGAAGTTGGGTCCGATGACCGATTCGATTAGTAGGTATGCTCATGAGGTCGGAATTTGGGTCCGATGACCTGCCATGTGCAGGAAGGCGAATGTTGACACTGTGCGTTGCAAGGTGCACACCAAGGCGCTGGTGCGGTCTTTTTAGTCGAGTTCGGAAGTTGGGGTCGATGTCCTGATCGGAGGTGCAAGCTACACAGGTGTGGGAATCGGACAAATAGCTTATATAGGGGAGGTGTATGCTTCGTTGGGTCGACTCCCCGGGTTGAGCGCACCGCGCCAACCTCAAAGACCCTACGGTATGGATGAAGTCGGAAGTTGGGTCCGATGACCGATTCGATATGTAGGCATACTCGCGAGGTCGGAATTTGGGTCCGATGACCTGCCACGTGCAGGAAGGCGAATGTTGGCACTGTGCGTTGCAAGGTGCGCACCAAGGCGCTGGTTCGGTCGTTGGAGGCGAGTTCGGAAGTTGGGGTCGATGTCTTGATCGGAGGTGCAAACTACACAGGTGTGGGAATCGGACAAATAGCTTATATAGGGGAGGTGTATGCTTCGTTGGGTCGACTCCCCGGGTTGAGCGCACCGCGCCAACCTCAAAGACCCTACGGTATGGATGAAGTCGGAAGTTGGGTCCGATGACCGATTCGATATGTAGGCATACTCGCGAGGTCGGAATTTGGGTCCGATGACCTGCCATGTGCAGGAAGGCGAATGTTGGGACTGTGCGTCGCAAGGTGCGCACCAAGGCGCTGGTGCCGTCGTTGCAGTCGAGTTCGGAAGTTGGGGTCGATGTCCTGGTCAGAGGTGCAAACTACACAGGTGTGGGAATCGGACAAATAGCTTATATAGGGGAGGTGTATGCTTCGATGGGTCGACTCCCTGGGTTGAGCGCACCGCGCCAACCTCAAAGACCCTACAGTATGGATGAAGTCGGAAGTTGGGTCCGATGACCGATTCGATACGTAGGCATATTGGCGAGGTCTGAATTTGTGTCCGATGACCTGCCATGCGCAGGAAGGCGGAATTTGGGTCCGATGACCGAGTTGATGGCGTGCCATGCGCAGAAAGGCGGAATTTGGGTCCGATGACCGAGTTGATGTTGATGGCCCGCCATGCACAGGAAGGCGGAATTTGGGTCCGATGACCGATTTGAAGGCGTGCCATACGCAAAAAGGCGGAGTTTGGGTCCGATGACCGAGTTGATATTGATGGCCCGCCATGCGCAGGAAGGCGGAATTTGGGTCCGATGACCTGACATACGCATGGAGTCCGACTCGGGGGCCGATGTTCGATTCGATGACTTGCATTGTGGGTAAAGTCGGAAGTTGTGGTCTTTGACCCGATTCGATGACCAGACTTCGGCTGCTTGAGAATCGGACAAATAACTTATATAGGGGAGGTAGTGTTCTCGAGCATCCTCCCCCCGTGCCCGTTTATGTCGATTGATGCTGGTGCTCGACTGGTTGGAGCGCTCGGATGCAAAAATCTTGCACCAGGATTTATCGATTGTGATGGACACGGCAAGTCTCCTGATTGCTATGCAGGAGCTCATCGTGAATCTCTATGCGGCCTTGGTATGGACTCGACCTGCGGAATGGTTCGGCAATGGTAGTCGCTCCAACACGTCCTTGCAATGGCCACAGAGGTGATTCGACTAGAGCTCCAGTCTAGCTTTTGGGTTGCTTGGCGGACTGGTATAGCCGCGATCGAGTTCCGGCCATGAACGTTTTAGATAGCTCTTGGGCTTTCTGGGACGGAAGTCGGAAGTTTGGGCTGTTGTCCGATTTGATGACCATTCTTCGGATGTGTGAGAATCGGACAAATAACTTATATAGGGGACTGTGTTGTCTCACGCAGCCCCCTCCGTGCCCCTCTATCTCGACCGATGTTGGTGCTTGAAAGGGTTGGGATCGCTCGGATTTATAAACGTGCACCACCATTTGTCGAGTGTGAGGGACGCGGCAGGTCTCCTAAATGCTATGCGGGCGCTCTCTGAGAATCTCTATCCGGCCTCGACACAGACTAGTCTTGCTGAATGGTTTGGCACTGGTAGTCGATCCAACACGTCGTTGTTGTGGCCGCCTAGGCGATTCGATTCGAGCCCCCGTCTAGCTTTTGGGTTGCTTGGCGGATTTTGCCCTATCCGCAAGTGAGCTCGGTCCCTAAACGTTCGAGAAACCCGATTGCTATGCGCCGACTCTCTTTCTTGCGAGCCTCCATCTAGCTTTTGGGTCTCTACGGAACGGAAGTCGGAATCTGGGACCGTTGTTTGATTCGACGAGGCAGACTACGGTTGTGCGAGAATCGGACAAATAACTTATATAGGGGAGGTGTTGACTGGAGCATTCTCCCCCGTGCCCCTCTAACTCGACCAATGCTGGCGCTCGAACGGTGGTAGCGCTCGGATTTTCATTGAGCGCCAGCATTGGTCGATTTAGAGGGGCATGCGAGATTCCCGAATGCTATGCGAGGGCTCTAACGGAAATGTCTATTGGTTTCGGTATGGATGCAATTGCGAGTGGTTCGGCAAAGGTAGTCGTTCCGATGCGTCCATGTCGTGGCCAAATCGATAATTCGATTTGAGCCCTCGTATAGCATTTGGGTCTCTCGATGTGATTCCGCATTCCAGTCCCTTTGGGCACTGCTTGAGCCGCATCCCAGGGGGTTCCCTTCCCAATAATCTGCCTCGCAACCCGATTGCTATGCGGTGAGGCTCCTCGGCCGCCTCGGAACTATCTGTGTATCAGACGCATCGCGGGATAAGGGGTTGGCAACGGTAGTCGCCCCAAGCGCGTCCGATGCTTGGACCATTCCGAGGCGGCCCTGAAGCCTCTTCCGTCTAGCCGTTGGGTCCTTCTCGCCGCATCCCTCGCCTCGCACCCCGATTGCTATGCGGTGAGGCTCCTCGGCCGCCTCGGAACTATCTGTGTATCGGACGCGTCGCGGGATAAGGGGTTGTCACTGGTAGTCGCCCCAAGCGCGTCCGATGCTTGGACCATTCCGAGGCGGCCCTGAAGCCTCTTCCGTCTAGCCGTTGGGTCCTTCTCGCCGCATCCCTCGCCTCGCACCCCGATTGCTATGCGGTGAGGCTCCTCGGCCGCCTCGGAACTATCTGTGTATCGGACGCGTCGCGGGATAAGGGGTTGTCATTGGTAGTCGCCCCAAGCGCGTCCGATGCTTGGACCATTCCGAGGCGGCCCTGAAGCCTCTTCCGTCTAGCCGTTGGGTCCTTCTCGCCGCATCCCTCGCCTCGCACCCCGATTGCTATGCGGTGAGGCTCCTCGGCCGCCTCGGAACTATCTGTGTATCGGACGCGTCGCGGGATAAGGGGTTGTCACTGGTAGTCGCCCCAAGCGCGTCCGATGCTTGGACCATTCCGAGGCGGCCCTGAAGCCTCTTCCGTCTAGCCGTTGGGTCCTTCTCGCCGCATCCCTCGCCTCGCACCCCGATTGCTATGCGGTGAGGCTCCTCGGCCGCCTCGGAACTATCTGTGTATCGGACGCGTCGCGGGATAAGGGGTTGTCACTGGTAGTCGCCCCAAGCGCGTTCGATGCTTGGACCATTCCGAGGCGGCCCTGAAGCCTCTTCCGTCTAGCCGTTGGGTCCTTCTCGCCGCATCCCTCGCCTCGCACCCCGATTGCTATGCGGTGAGGCTCCTCGGCCGCCTTGGAACTATCTGTGTATCGGACGCGTCGCGGGATAAGGGGTTGTCACTGGTAGTCGCCCCAAGCGCGTCCGATGCTTGGACCATTCCGAGGCGGACCCGAAGCCTCTTCCGTCTAGCCGTTGGGTCCTTCTCGCCGCATCCTTCGCCTCGCACCCCGATTGCTATGCGGTGAGGCTCCTCGGCCGCCTCGGAACTATCTGTGTATCGGACGCGTCGCGGGATAAGGGGTTGTCACTGGTAGTCGCCCCAAGCGCGTCCGATGCTTGGACCATTCCGAGGCGGACCCGAAGCCTCTTCCGTCTAGCCGTTGGGTCCTTCTCGCCGCATCCCTCGCCTCGCACCCCGATTGCCATGCGGTGAGGCTCCTCGGCCGCCTTGGAACTATCTGTGTATCGGACGCGTCGCGGGATAAGGGGTTGTCACTGGTAGTCGCCCCAAGCGCGTCCGATGCTTGGACCATTCCGAGGCGGACCCGAAGCCTCTTCCGTCTAGCCGTTGGGTCCTTCTCGCCGCATCCCTCGCCTCGCACCCCGATTGCTATGCGGTGAGGCTCCTCGGCCGCCTTGGAACTATCTGTGTATCGGACGCGTCGCGGGATAAGGGGTTGTCACTGGTAGTCGCCCCAAGCGCGTCCGATGCTTGGACCATTCCGAGGCGGACCCGAAGCCTCTTCCGTCTAGCCGTTGGGTCCTTCTCGCCGCATCCCTCGCCTCGCACCCCGATTGCTATGCGGTGAGGCTCCTCGGCCGCCTTGGAACTATCTGTGTATCGGACGCGTCGCGGGATAAGGGGTTGTCACTGGTAGTCGCCCCAAGCGCGTCCGATGCTTGGACCATTCCGAGGCGGCCCCGAAGCCTCTTCCGTGTAGCCGTTGGGTCCTTCTCGCCGCATCCCTCGCCTCGCACCCCGATTGCTATGCGGTGAGGCTCCTCGGCCGCCTTGGAACTATCTGTGTATCGGACGCGTCGCGGGATAAGGGGTTGTCACTGGTAGTCGCCCCAAGCGCGTCCGATGCTTGGACCATTCCGAGGCGGCCCCGAAGCCTCTTCCGTGTAGCCGTTGGGTCCTTCTCGCCGCATCCCTCGCCTCGCACCCCGATTGCTATGCGGTGAGGCTCCTCGGCCGCCTTGGAACTATCTGTGTATCGGACGCGTCGCGGGATAAGGGGTTGTCACTGGTAGTCGCCCCAAGCGCGTCCGATGCTTGGACCATTCCGAGGCGGACCTGAAGCCTCTTCCCTCTAGCCGTTGGGGCTTTCTCGCCGCATCCCTCGCCTCGCACCCTGATTGCTATGCTGTGAGGCTCCTCGGCCGCCTTGGAACTATCTGTGTATCGGACGCATCGCGGGATAAGGGGTTGGCAGTGGTAGTCGCCCCAAGCGCATCCGATGCTTGGACCATTCCGAGGCGGCCCTGCAGCCTCTTCCGTCTAGCCGTTGGGGCCATCTCGCCGCATCCCCCACCTCGCACCACGATTGCTATGCGGTGAGGCTCCTTGGCCGCCTCGGAACTATCTGTGTATCGGACGCATCGCGGGATAAGGGGTTGTCACTGGTAGTCGCCCCAAGCGCGTCCGATGCTTGGACTATTCCGAGGCGGCCCTGCAGCCTCTTCCGTCTAGCCGTTGGGGCCATCTCGCCGCATCCCCCACCTCCTCGGCCGCCTCGGAACTATCTGTGTATCGGACGCATCGCGGGATAAGGGGTTGGCAGTGGTAGTCGCCCCAAGCGCGTCCGATGCTTGGACTATTCCGAGGCAGCCCTGCAGCCTCTTCCGTCTAGCCTTTGGGGCCATCTCGCCGCATCCCTCGCCTCGCACCCCGATTGCTATGCGGTGAGGCTCCTCGGCCGCCTGGGAACTATCTTCGTATCGGACGCATCGCGGGATAAGGGGTTGTCACTGGTAGTCGCCCCAAGCGCGTCCGATGCTTGGACTATTCCGAGGCGGCCCTGTGGCCTCTTCCGTCTAGCCGTTGGGGCCATCTCGCCGCATCCCCCACCTCGCACCCCGATTGCTATGCGGTGAGGCTCTTCGGCCGCCTTGGAACTATCTTCGTATCGGACGCATCGCGGGATAAGGGGTTGTCACTGGTAGTGGCCCCAAGCGCGTCCGATGCTTGGACTATTCCGAGGCGGCCCTGCAGCCTCTTCCGTCTAGCCGTTGGGGCCATCTCGCCGCATCCCCCACCTCGCACCCCGATTGCTATGCGGTGAGGCTCCTCGGCCGCCTTGGAACTATCTTCGTATCGGACGCATCGCGGGATAAGGGGTTGTCACTGGTAGTCGCCCCAAGCGCGTCCGATGCTTGGACTATTCCGACGCGGCCCTGTGGCCTCTTCCGTCTAGCCGTTGGGGCCATCTCGCCGCATCCCCCACCTCGCACCCCGATTGCTATGCGGTGAGGCTCCTCGGCCGCCTTGGAACCATCTTCGTATCGGACGCATCGCGGGATAGGGGGCTGTCACTGGTAGTCGCCCCAAGCGTGTCCGATGCTTGGACCATTCCTAGGCGGCCCTGAAGCCTCTTCCGTCTAGCCGTTGGGGCCTTCCCGCCCCATCCCTCGCCTCGCACCCCCGATTGCTATGCGGTGAGGCTCCTCGGCCGCCTTGGAACCATCTGTGTATCGGACGCATCGCGGGATAAGGGGTTGGCACTGGCAGTCGCCCCAAGCGCGTCCGATGCTTGGACCATTCCGAGGTGGCCCTGAAGCCTCTTCCGTCTAGCCGTTGGGGCCTTCCCGCCCCATCCCTCGCCTCGCACCCCGATTGATATGCGGTGAGGCTCCTCGGCCGCCTTGGAACTATCTGTGTATCGGACGCATCGCGGGATAAGGGGTTGGCACTGGTAGTCGTCCCAATCGCATCCGATGCTTGGACCATTCCGAGGCGGCCCTGCAGCCTCTTCCGTTTAGCCGTCGGGGCCTTCCCGCCGCATCCCTCGCCTCGCATCCCGATTCCTATGCGGTGAGTCTTCTCGGCCGCCGCGGAACTATACCTGTTATTGCTACTGCATCCTTCGGCTGGTAACCTCCTCTGCCGCCTTGGAACGTTCTCTTTGTCGGACGCGTCGCGGGATAAGGGGTTGGCACTGGTAGTCGCCCCAAGCGCGCCCGATGCATAGACCGCTCCGAGTCGACCTTGCTTTCAGCCTCTCACATGCATAGACCTCTCTGAGTCGACCCTGCAGCCTCTCACGTTTAGCCTTTGGAATCTCGCCTCACAACATGATTGCTATCCTTGATGCATCCCTTGCCTCGAGCCCTGATTGCTTTCTTGGCTGCATCCCTCCTCTCCTCACAGCCCGGTTGTCATCACTGCTTCATCCGTCGCTTCATGCATTCTGGCTGCTGGGCCCTTCCCACCGCACACCTCGATTGCTATCTCTTCTGCATCACACACCCCGATTGCTATCTCTGCTACATCCCTCGGCTCTCACTTCTGCATCCTTCGCCTCACACCTCGATTGCTATCAATGCTGCATCCGTAACCTCACACCCCGATTGCTATGCGGGGAGGCTCCTTGGCCGCCTTGGAAATTTCTGTGTGTCGGACGCACCGCGGGATAAGGGGTTGGCACTGGTAGTCGCCCCAAGTGCGCCCGATTCTTAGACCGCTTCGAGGTGACCTCGTAGCCTCTTTCGTCCAGGCTTCCTGCCTTCAACGCCCTTTTTACACCTCGATTGCTATGCGCGGGCTCGTTGGCGTCTATCACCTCTCTGCGAAGAGTGGCACGATGATTGTTGGGGTAAATCGTAGCAGTCCGATCTCTGGCCTTGGGCCATTGTGAGGGCTGATCGATTTCCTGTGCGCATCTCGTGTTCGCCCAGTAACAGACTCGACGACTTGTAATCGGTCTTGTTCCCGATTGTTCCTGGAGGTAGTCTTCGGAACTCTTGGATTTGACCTGTCACTCGAACTGTCCTCTTCCGAGGATGCTTGTGTGTGTGTGCTTGTGCCATTTCCTTGGCGGTATTAACGAGATATTAAAGAGCGGAGTGAGCGCCTCGCCCAGCTATGTTTGGGGCTCTCACTCCCTTACCCGGTGTGCGACCGCTTTGCACGTAGGTTGCGGAGCATCGCGACTCTTTCGATGTTTGGCGGTTGTCTTCCGGTGATGCGTTGGTCCCGAAGTGCACGTTACTAGCATTTCTGCCATTGTTCTCGATCTTTGGCACGTTCCTTCG
>NW_026728865.1:322500-337500 GCF_030272615.1 Cryptomeria japonica
ATTAGTGAAGGCAGCGCATCAAAGGTGCGCACCTCGCTGCCCACCACGGTGCGCAACGCCGGTGGGCACCCGGGAGTGCTTCGAAGTGTGCTCCAAGGTGCTGCGTGCACGTTGTCGGAGCCCGGTTTGCCCCGGGTGCGCACCTCGCGTGCACCTTCGTCGGGGTGGGCACCTTGGCTGGGTTTGCCCCGGCTGCGCTCCGAAGCGGGGTTATTGGAGCGCCGCCTCTTTTTTTGTCGGAGCGTTTGGTGGGGTTTCTCGCATTGGCTCTTCCGAGGCCCGGTTGCCACCCTGGCGCGCACGAAGTCGGAAGTAGGGTTAATTGCCCGGGTGCGCACCTTTGCCAGGGTGGGCACCTTACCTGGGCTGCGCACCAGGGCGGGCTCAAGATGGCACGCGCGTTCCGTTTTTTTCACTATCTTTCAAAACGGAAATTTTAAAATCTCCTTTTTTTTTTGCCTTTTCTGGAAATTAGTGAAGGCAGCGCATCAAAGGTGCGCACCTCGCTGCCCACCTTGGTGTGCTCTGAGGTGCGCACCCGGGAGCGCTACGAAGTGTGCTCCAAGGTGCGGCGTGCACGTTGTCGGAGCCCGGTTTGCCCCGGGTGCGCACCTCGCCTGCACCTTGGCCGGGGTGGGCACCTTGGCTGGGTTTGCCCAGGGTGCGCTCCGAAGCGGGGTTACTGGAGCGCCCCCTCTTTTTTTGTCAGAGCGTTTGGTGGGGTTTCTCGCATTGGCTCTTCCCAGGCCCGGTTGTTGGGTGCGCTCCCACCCTGGCGCGCGCGAAGTTGGAAGTTGGGTTAATTGCCCGGGCGCGCACCTTCGCCAGGGTGGGCACCTTGGTGCGCACACCTTGGCTGGGCTGCGCACCAGGGCGGGCTCAAGATGGCACCAGCATTCCCTTTTTCTCACTATCTTTCAAAACGGAAATTTTAAAATCTCATTTTTTTTTTGCCTTTTATGGAAATTAGTGAAGGCATCGCATCAAAGGTGCGCACCTCGCTGCCCACCTTGGTGTGCTCCGAGGTGCCCACCACGGTGCGCAACGCCGGTGCGAACCCGGGAGCGCCCCGATGTGTGCTCCAAGGTGCGGCGTGCACGAAGTCGGACCCCGGTTTGCCCCGGGTGCGCACCTCGCGTGCACCTTGGTGCGCACACCTTGGCTGGGTTGCGCGGCCTGGTGGGCACCATGGTGCGCACCAAGGAGCGCTCCGAAGTGTGCTCCAAGGTGCGGCGTGCACGAAGTCGGAGCCCGGTTTGCCCCGGGTACGCACCTCGCGTGCACCTTCGCCGGGGTGGGCACCTCGGCTGGGTTGCGCGCCCTGGTGCGCACCAAGGAGCGCTCCGAAGTGTGCTCCAAGGTGCGGCGTGCACGAAGTCGGAGCCCGGTTTGCCCCGGGTGCGCACCTTCGCCGCGGTGCGCACCATGGCGTGCACGAAGTCGGAGCCCGGTTTGCCCCGGGTGCGCACCTCGCGTGCACCTTCGGCGGGGTTGCGCGCCCTGGTGGGCACCATGGTGCGCACCAAGGAGCGCTCCGAAGTGTGCTCCAAGGTGCGGCGTGCACGAAGTCGGAGCCCGGTTTGCCCCGGGTGCGCACCTCGCGTGCACCTTCGGCGGGGTTGCGCGCCCTGGTGGGCACCATGGTGCGCACCAAGGAGCGCTCCGAAGTGTGCTCCAAGGTGCGGCGTGCACGAAGTCGGAGCCCGGTTTGCCCCGGGTGCGCACCTCGCGTGCACCTTCGCCGCGGTGGGCACCATGGCGTGCACGAAGTCGGAGCCCGGTTTGCCCCGGGTGCGCACCTCGCGTGCACCTTCGCCGGGGTGGGCACCTCGGCTGGGTTGCGCGCCCTGGTGCGCACCAAGGAGCGCTCCGAAGTGTGCTCCAAGGTGCGGCGTGCACGAAGTCGGAGCCCGGTTTGCCCCGGGTGCGCACCTCGCGTGCACCTTCGCCAGGGTGGGCACCTCGGTGCGCACACCTTCTCAATGTTTTCTTGCCTTTTCTGGAAATTGGTGAAGGCAGCGCATCAAAGGTGCGCACCTCGGTGTGCTCCGAGGTGCGAACCCGAGAGCGCTCCGAGGTGCCCACGAAGTCGAAAGTCGGGTTAATTGCATTGTTTTCCCCGGGTGCGCTCCGAGGTGCGCAACATCGGCGCGCACCAAGGAGGGCTCCGAAGTGTGCTCCAAGGTGCGCACGATGGCGTGCACCTCTGGTGCGCACGATTCGGAGCTCGGTTTGACCGGGGTGCGCACACCTTGGCTGGGTTGCGCACCTTTTGTGCGCTCCAAGGTGCGCACGAAGTCGGAGCTCGGTTTGCCCCGGGTGCGCACCTTCGCCAGGGTGCGCACCTTGATGCGCACGCCTTGGCTGGGCTGCGCACCTTGGTGGGCGCCATGGTGCGCACCTTTCGTGCGCTCCAAGGTGCGCACGAAGTCGGAGCTCGGTTTGCCCCGGGTGCGCACCTTGGTGGGCGCCATGGTGCACTCCGAGGTGCCCAAGATTGGTGCGCACCAAGGAGCGCTCCGAAGTGCGCTCCAAGGTGCGCGCGAAGTCGAAAGTTGGGTTAATTGTCCGGTTTGCCTCGGGTGCGCACCTTGCGTGCACCTTCGCCAGGGTGGGCGCCTTGGTGCGCACACCTTGGCTGGGCTGCGCACACCTTGGCACCCGCGTTTCCTTCATTTTAAATTTTTTTTTTTTACAATCTCTCAAGTGGGAAATTCTATAATCTCAACTTTTTTTGCCTTTTCAGGAAACTTTTGAATGGAGCGCATCATTGGTGCGCTCCGAAGTGTGCTCCAAAGCTCTCTCCAGCTGCGTGCACCTGCCCCGGCCGCGCACCCGGCCCCGCCCAGCTTCGCTCACCTGTCCCGGGCGTCTGGTGCGGAACCTTAGAGTAAGAAACATCACCGTGCACCTTGGCCAACGTGCGCGACTCGACCGAGCGCGCACTGGCCGAGGTGCACACCGATTTCACCTGGGTGCGCGCGCAGCACCTCGGGCGCACCGGGGTGCGCGCACAACGCCCGGGTTGCACCGTGGCCTGTGTGCTCGGGGTGCCTCGGGTGCGCGCTCGGTGTCGCCCCCGCGCGCGCGGTAGTGCGGGCAGCGCACCCCGGCCCGGCCCGGCCCCGACGAGAACGCAAACGGGCAAAAGGTTTATTCAAATAGCATTGCGACGCCCGGCGAAAAACTAAAAAAGGGTGCAACACCGGGACTTCCCGGGAGGTCACCCATCCCAGTACTACTCCGGCCCAAGCGCGCTTAACTGCGGAGTTCTGATGGGATCCGGTGCACTAATGCTGGTATGATCGCACCCGTTATGAGCTTGTCGCAGTGTGTACTTAGCAAACCGCGACCCACGTGCGAATCCACCCCGGCCACCCACCCCCGTCGAGGTGCACACCCTCCCTCGCGAAGTGCGCCCCGTTCGCCAAGTGTGAGCCCTGCCCGGGTGCGCGCACCTTGCTAGGGCGTCGGGTGTGCACCCGGCCCGGCCTACGTGCGTGCACCTGGAGGGGGCGTCGTGTGCGTGCAGTGTCCCGTCTGCAACGCGGTGCCCACACACCACCTCGGGCGCAACGACCTGCGCTCACATGTGGGCCGAGTGCACCTTGGTGCATGTTCGGGGCGCCTCGGGTGCACGCTCGATCTTGCCCCGGTGCACCAAGGCGCTCGGTTTGCCCCGGGTGCGCACTTGGTGCAAGGTGGGCACCCAAAATAGGGATCAAGCACCAAAACACAAGTTTCGGGATGCAAAATGGGACCCAAGGACCACAAATGCGTTCCAAGACCCATGATGGGTCCACGAGAACAAAAATGTGTTCCGAGACTTAATAAACAAATATTGGGTTTTAGGAGAAGAAACATGCTCTGATGCCCAAAACGAGAATCGACCCCGAAAAGGCCACAGGCCAAAAGTGGGATGCGAGACAAAAAAAAATGGGACCCGAGGACCAAAATTGGGTTCCCAGGTCGAAGACAGGGCAACCGGACAAGAAACGACCTCTAAGGCTCGAAATGAGTCCCGACGACTAAAACTTGACAAGAAGCACCCATCAGGCACCCAACTCGACACCCATGGGATGCCGACCCACCCGGGCTTCCACCTAGCACACCTTGGCACCCACCCACCCTCGCACCCAACCTCGCACCCAACTTAGCACCTTTGAACCCACATTGGCACTCACCCTGACCCTGGCACCTTGGAACCCACATTGGCACTCACCTTGACCCTGGCACCCACCTTTGCACTCACCTTGGGACCCACCCTGGCTCCCACCTCGGCACCCACCCAGACACCCACCTTGGTTCCTTGGCACCCACCTTGGATCCTTGGCACCCACCCCGACACCCACCTTGGCACGCAACTTGGCTACTTGCCACCCACCTTGGCTCCTTGACGCCCACCCCGACAACCACCCCGTGACCTACCCTGGCTAGGGTTGGTGCACACCCACCCTGGTGCCCACCTTGGCACCCACCCTATGACCCACCTTGGCACGCACCTTAGTACCCACCCCGTTACCCACCCTAGGACCCACCCCGTGACCCACCTTGGCCAGGGTGGGTGCACCCACCCTGGTGCCCACCTTGGCACCCACCCATCCTAGCACCCAGCCTGTGACCGGGCTTGGAACCCAACCTTGCACCCGCACCCGTCTTGGCCAGTGTGGGTGCGCACCCATCCTGGCACCCACGTTGTGACACACCCTTTAACCCACGCACCCTAGCACCCACGTTGGCACCCACCTTGGAACCCAACCTAGCAACTTGGCACCCACCCCGTGACCCACCTTGGCATCCACCATAGCAGTCGCCGACTTGGCACCCACCTCGGCACCCACCTTGACACTTGTGGACCCACCTTGCCACTCACCCTAGCATCGACCCATCCTAGCACCCACCCTGGCACCTTTGCACCCTAGCACTCACCCATCCTAGCACCTAACCTGTGACCCACCTTGACACTCACCCTCGCACCCACCTTGGAACCCAACCTAGCACCCACCCACCCTGACACCAACCCTAGCACCTACCCACCCTTGCACCCACCCTGTGACCCATCTTGGCACCCACCCATCCTACCACTCAACCTATCACCCACCTTCTCACCCACCTTGGCATCCACCTTAGCACCCACCCACACTGGCACCTTGGCACCCACCTCGGGCAAGGTGGGTGCACACCCACCCTGGCACCCAATTTAGAACCCACCGAGCATGTTACCCACCTTGGCACCCACATTGCAGCCCACCCTAGTACCCACCCTATGACCCACATTGGCATCCACACCCTAGCACCCAGGCACCTCGACACCCGCCTTGACACCCACCCTAGCACTGAACCTGTGACCCACCTTGGAACTCACCCTAGAACCCACCCACCCTGTGAACCACCTTGGCATCCACCTTAGCACCCACCCACCTTGGCACCCACTCTAGCACTCACCCATCCTAACACCCAACTTGTTACCCACCTTGGCACCCGCCCTCGCGTCCACCTTGAAACCCACCCTAGCACCCACCCACGCAGGAGCCCACCTTGGCACCCAACCTAACACCCACGCATCCTGGCACCCAACTTGTGACCCACCTTGGAACCCACCCTAGTACCCACCTTTGAACCCACTATATCACCAACCCACCTTGGCACCCACCCTATGACCCTCTTTGGAATCCACCCTAGCACGCACCCACCCTGGCACCCACCATGGAGCGCACCCTAGCACCCACCCACCTCGGCACGCACCTCAACACCCACCTTGGTGTGCGCACTGCGCCAACCTCTCAAAGACCCTATGTGGTGCGCTCCAAAGTGTACACCTTTGGTGCGCTCCAAGGTGCGCACCTTTGGTGCACACCGAGGTGCACACCAAAGTGTGCACCGAGGTGAGCACCAAAGTGCACTCCAGGGTGCACACCAAGGCGTGCACCTTTGGTGCGGTCAATGCAAACGAATTCGGAAGTTGGGGTCGATGTCCTAATCGCTGCTGCAGACTACACGTATGAGAATCGGACAAATAGCTTTATATAGGGGAGGTGTTGCGTTTGATGGGTCGACTCCCCTGGTTGTGTGCACTGCACCAACTTCAAAGACCCTGTCTTGTTTAAGAAGTCAAAAGTTGGGGTGGATGTCCTAATCATTGCTGCAGTCTACGCATGTATGAGAATCAGACAAATAGCTTATATAGGGGAGGTGTTGCATTCGGTGGGTTGACTCCCCTGGTTGTGCGCACTGCGCCAACCTCAAAGACCCCGCATAGCAGAAGAAGTCGGAAGTCGGATTTTGGTGAGCACCAAGGCGTGCACCTTTGGTGCGGTCAACGCAGACGAATTCAGAAGTTGGGGTGGATGTCCTAATCGTTGTTGCAGGCTACACATGTATGAGAATCAGACAAATAGCTTATATAGGGGAGGTGTTGGGTTTGATGGGTCAACTCCCTTGGTTGTGCGCATTACGCCAACCTCAAAGACCTTGTTTTCGTTAAGAAGTCAAAAGTTGGGGTCAATGTCCTAATGGCTCCTGCAGGCTACACATGTATGAGAATCGGACAAATAGCTTATATAGGGGAGGTGTTGGGTTTGATGGGTCGACTCCCCTGGTTGTGCGCATTACGTCAACCTCAAAGACCTTGTTTTCGTTAAGAAGTCAAAAGTTGGGGTCGATGTCCTAATTGCTCCTGTAGACTACACATGTATGAGAATCAGACAAATAGCTTATATAGGGGAGGTGTTGGGTTTGATGGGTTGACTCCCCTAGTTGTTCGCATTACACCAACCTCAAAGACCTTGTTTTCGTTTAGAAGCCGAAAGTTGGGGTCGATGTCCTAATTGCTCCTGCAGGCTACGCATGTATGAGAATCAGACAAATAGCTTATATAGGGGAGGTGTTGGGTTTGATGGGTCGACTCCCCTGGTTGTGCGCATTGCGCCAACCTCAAAGACCCTGCATTGCGGATGAAGTCGAAAGTCAGAGTTTGGTGTGCTACAAGGTGTGGTCGAAGGTGCTCACCTAGGTGTGCACCTTTGGAGCACAGGAAAAGTGCCCTCCAAAAGTGCGCACCTTTGGAGTGCACAAAAGTGCCCTCCAAAAGTGCGCACCTTTGGAGCGCAGAAAAGTGCCCTCCAAAAAGTGCCCTCCAAAAGTGCGCACCTTTGGAGCGCAGAAAAGTGCCCTCCAAAAAGTGCCCTCCAAAAGTGCGCACCTTTGGAGCGCAGAAAAGTGCCCTCCAAAAAGTGCCCTCCAAAAGTGCGCACCTTTGGAGCGCAGAAAAGTGCCCTCCAAAAAGTGCCCTCCAAAAGTGCGCACCTTTGGAGCGCAGAAAAGTGCCCTCCAAAAAGTGCCCTCCAAAAGTGCGCACCTTTGGAGCGCAGAAAAGTGCCCTCCAAAAAGTGCCCTCCAAAAGTGCGCACCTTTGGAGCGCAGAAAAGTGCCCTCCAAAAAGTGCCCTCCAAAAGTGCGCACCTTTGGAGCGCAGAAAAGTGCCCTCCAAAAGTGCGCACCTTTGGAGCGCAGAAAAGTGCCCTCCAAAAGTGCGCACCTTTGGAGCGCACAAAAGTGCCCTCCAAAAGTGCGCACTTTTGGTGCGCACCAAGGCGCTGGTTCGGTCGTTGCAGGCGAGTTCGGAAGTTGGGGTCGATGTCCTGAGCGGAGGTGCAAACTACACAGGTGTCGGAATCGGACAAATAGCTTATATAGGGGAGGTGTATGCTTCGATGGGTCGACTCCCCAGGTTGAGCGCACCGCGCCAACCTCAAAGACCCTACGGTATGGATGAAGTCGGAAGTTGGGTCCGATGACCGATTCGATTAGTAGGTATGCTCATGAGGTCGGAATTTGGGTCCGATGACCTGCCATGTGCAGGAAGGCGAATGTTGACACTGTGCGTTGCAAGGTGCACACCAAGGCGCTGGTGCGGTCTTTTTAGTCGAGTTCGGAAGTTGGGGTCGATGTCCTGATCGGAGGTGCAAGCTACACAGGTGTGGGAATCGGACAAATAGCTTATATAGGGGAGGTGTATGCTTCGTTGGGTCGACTCCCCGGGTTGAGCGCACCGCGCCAACCTCAAAGACCCTACGGTATGGATGAAGTCGGAAGTTGGGTCCGATGACCGATTCGATATGTAGGCATACTCGCGAGGTCGGAATTTGGGTCCGATGACCTGCCACGTGCAGGAAGGCGAATGTTGGCACTGTGCGTTGCAAGGTGCGCACCAAGGCGCTGGTTCGGTCGTTGGAGGCGAGTTCGGAAGTTGGGGTCGATGTCTTGATCGGAGGTGCAAACTACACAGGTGTGGGAATCGGACAAATAGCTTATATAGGGGAGGTGTATGCTTCGTTGGGTCGACTCCCCGGGTTGAGCGCACCGCGCCAACCTCAAAGACCCTACGGTATGGATGAAGTCGGAAGTTGGGTCCGATGACCGATTCGATATGTAGGCATACTCGCGAGGTCGGAATTTGGGTCCGATGACCTGCCATGTGCAGGAAGGCGAATGTTGGGACTGTGCGTCGCAAGGTGCGCACCAAGGCGCTGGTGCCGTCGTTGCAGTCGAGTTCGGAAGTTGGGGTCGATGTCCTGGTCAGAGGTGCAAACTACACAGGTGTGGGAATCGGACAAATAGCTTATATAGGGGAGGTGTATGCTTCGATGGGTCGACTCCCTGGGTTGAGCGCACCGCGCCAACCTCAAAGACCCTACAGTATGGATGAAGTCGGAAGTTGGGTCCGATGACCGATTCGATACGTAGGCATATTGGCGAGGTCTGAATTTGTGTCCGATGACCTGCCATGCGCAGGAAGGCGGAATTTGGGTCCGATGACCGAGTTGATGGCGTGCCATGCGCAGAAAGGCGGAATTTGGGTCCGATGACCGAGTTGATGTTGATGGCCCGCCATGCACAGGAAGGCGGAATTTGGGTCCGATGACCGATTTGAAGGCGTGCCATACGCAAAAAGGCGGAGTTTGGGTCCGATGACCGAGTTGATATTGATGGCCCGCCATGCGCAGGAAGGCGGAATTTGGGTCCGATGACCTGACATACGCATGGAGTCCGACTCGGGGGCCGATGTTCGATTCGATGACTTGCATTGTGGGTAAAGTCGGAAGTTGTGGTCTTTGACCCGATTCGATGACCAGACTTCGGCTGCTTGAGAATCGGACAAATAACTTATATAGGGGAGGTAGTGTTCTCGAGCATCCTCCCCCCGTGCCCGTTTATGTCGATTGATGCTGGTGCTCGACTGGTTGGAGCGCTCGGATGCAAAAATCTTGCACCAGGATTTATCGATTGTGATGGACACGGCAAGTCTCCTGATTGCTATGCAGGAGCTCATCGTGAATCTCTATGCGGCCTTGGTATGGACTCGACCTGCGGAATGGTTCGGCAATGGTAGTCGCTCCAACACGTCCTTGCAATGGCCACAGAGGTGATTCGACTAGAGCTCCAGTCTAGCTTTTGGGTTGCTTGGCGGACTGGTATAGCCGCGATCGAGTTCCGGCCATGAACGTTTTAGATAGCTCTTGGGCTTTCTGGGACGGAAGTCGGAAGTTTGGGCTGTTGTCCGATTTGATGACCATTCTTCGGATGTGTGAGAATCGGACAAATAACTTATATAGGGGACTGTGTTGTCTCACGCAGCCCCCTCCGTGCCCCTCTATCTCGACCGATGTTGGTGCTTGAAAGGGTTGGGATCGCTCGGATTTATAAACGTGCACCACCATTTGTCGAGTGTGAGGGACGCGGCAGGTCTCCTAAATGCTATGCGGGCGCTCTCTGAGAATCTCTATCCGGCCTCGACACAGACTAGTCTTGCTGAATGGTTTGGCACTGGTAGTCGATCCAACACGTCGTTGTTGTGGCCGCCTAGGCGATTCGATTCGAGCCCCCGTCTAGCTTTTGGGTTGCTTGGCGGATTTTGCCCTATCCGCAAGTGAGCTCGGTCCCTAAACGTTCGAGAAACCCGATTGCTATGCGCCGACTCTCTTTCTTGCGAGCCTCCATCTAGCTTTTGGGTCTCTACGGAACGGAAGTCGGAATCTGGGACCGTTGTTTGATTCGACGAGGCAGACTACGGTTGTGCGAGAATCGGACAAATAACTTATATAGGGGAGGTGTTGACTGGAGCATTCTCCCCCGTGCCCCTCTAACTCGACCAATGCTGGCGCTCGAACGGTGGTAGCGCTCGGATTTTCATTGAGCGCCAGCATTGGTCGATTTAGAGGGGCATGCGAGATTCCCGAATGCTATGCGAGGGCTCTAACGGAAATGTCTATTGGTTTCGGTATGGATGCAATTGCGAGTGGTTCGGCAAAGGTAGTCGTTCCGATGCGTCCATGTCGTGGCCAAATCGATAATTCGATTTGAGCCCTCGTATAGCATTTGGGTCTCTCGATGTGATTCCGCATTCCAGTCCCTTTGGGCACTGCTTGAGCCGCATCCCAGGGGGTTCCCTTCCCAATAATCTGCCTCGCAACCCGATTGCTATGCGGTGAGGCTCCTCGGCCGCCTCGGAACTATCTGTGTATCAGACGCATCGCGGGATAAGGGGTTGGCAACGGTAGTCGCCCCAAGCGTGTCCGATGCTTGGACCATTCCGAGGCGGCCCTGAAGCCTCTTCCGTCTAGCCGTTGGGTCCTTCTCGCCGCATCCCTCGCCTCGCACCCCGATTGCTATGCGGTGAGGCTCCTCGGCCGCCTCGGAACTATCTGTGTATCGGACGCGTCGCGGGATAAGGGGTTGTCACTGGTAGTCGCCCCAAGCGCGTCCGATGCTTGGACCATTCCGAGGCGGCCCTGAAGCCTCTTCCGTCTAGCCGTTGGGTCCTTCTCGCCGCATCCCTCGCCTCGCACCCCGATTGCTATGCGGTGAGGCTCCTCGGCCGCCTCGGAACTATCTGTGTATCGGACGCGTCGCGGGATAAGGGGTTGTCATTGGTAGTCGCCCCAAGCGCGTCCGATGCTTGGACCATTCCGAGGCGGCCCTGAAGCCTCTTCCGTCTAGCCGTTGGGTCCTTCTCGCCGCATCCCTCGCCTCGCACCCCGATTGCTATGCGGTGAGGCTCCTCGGCCGCCTCGGAACTATCTGTGTATCGGACGCGTCGCGGGATAAGGGGTTGTCACTGGTAGTCGCCCCAAGCGCGTCCGATGCTTGGACCATTCCGAGGCGGCCCTGAAGCCTCTTCCGTCTAGCCGTTGGGTCCTTCTCGCCGCATCCCTCGCCTCGCACCCCGATTGCTATGCGGTGAGGCTCCTCGGCCGCCTCGGAACTATCTGTGTATCGGACGCGTCGCGGGATAAGGGGTTGTCACTGGTAGTCGCCCCAAGCGCGTTCGATGCTTGGACCATTCCGAGGCGGCCCTGAAGCCTCTTCCGTCTAGCCGTTGGGTCCTTCTCGCCGCATCCCTCGCCTCGCACCCCGATTGCTATGCGGTGAGGCTCCTCGGCCGCCTTGGAACTATATGTGTATCGGACGCGTCGCGGGATAAGGGGTTGTCACTGGTAGTCGCCCCAAGCGCGTCCGATGCTTGGACCATTCCGAGGCGGACCCGAAGCCTCTTCCGTCTAGCCGTTGGGTCCTTCTCGCCGCATCCTTCGCCTCGCACCCCGATTGCTATGCGGTGAGGCTCCTCGGCCGCCTCGGAACTATCTGTGTATCGGACGCGTCGCGGGATAAGGGGTTGTCACTGGTAGTCGCCCCAAGCGCGTCCGATGCTTGGACCATTCCGAGGCGGACCCGAAGCCTCTTCCGTCTAGCCGTTGGGTCCTTCTCGCCGCATCCCTCGCCTCGCACCCCGATTGCTATGCGGTGAGGCTCCTCGGCCGCCTTGGAACTATCTGTGTATCGGACGCGTCGCGGGATAAGGGGTTGTCACTGGTAGTCGCCCCAAGCGCGTCCGATGCTTGGACCATTCCGAGGCGGACCCGAAGCCTCTTCCGTCTAGCCGTTGGGTCCTTCTCGCCGCATCCCTCGCCTCGCACCCCGATTGCTATGCGGTGAGGCTCCTCGGCCGCCTTGGAACTATCTGTGTATCGGACGCGTCGCGGGATAAGGGGTTGTCACTGGTAGTCGCCCCAAGCGCGTCCGATGCTTGGACCATTCCGAGGCGGACCCGAAGCCTCTTCCGTCTAGCCGTTGGGTCCTTCTCGCCGCATCCCTCGCCTCGCACCCCGATTGCTATGCGGTGAGGCTCCTCGGCCGCCTTGGAACTATCTGTGTATCGGACGCGTCGCGGGATAAGGGGTTGTCACTGGTAGTCGCCCCAAGCGCGTCCGATGCTTGGACCATTCCGAGGCGGCCCCGAAGCCTCTTCCGTGTAGCCGTTGGGTCCTTCTCGCCGCATCCCTCGCCTCGCACCCCGATTGCTATGCGGTGAGGCTCCTCGGCCGCCTTGGAACTATCTGTGTATCGGACGCGTCGCGGGATAAGGGGTTGTCACTGGTAGTCGCCCCAAGCGCGTCCGATGCTTGGACCATTCCGAGGCGGCCCCGAAGCCTCTTCCGTGTAGCCGTTGGGTCCTTCTCGCCGCATCCCTCGCCTCGCACCCCGATTGCTATGCGGTGAGGCTCCTCGGCTGCCTTGGAACTATCTGTGTATCGGACGCGTCGCGGGATAAGGGGTTGTCACTGGTAGTCGCCCCAAGCGCGTCCGATGCTTGGACCATTCCGAGGCGGACCTGAAGCCTCTTCCCTCTAGCCGTTGGGGCTTTCTCGCCGCATCCCTCGCCTCGCACCCTGATTGCTATGCTGTGAGGCTCCTCGGCCGCCTTGGAACTATCTGTGTATCGGACGCATCGCGGGATAAGGGGTTGGCAGTGGTAGTCGCCCCAAGCGCATCTGATGCTTGGACCATTCCGAGGCGGCCCTGCAGCCTCTTCCGTCTAGCCGTTGGGGCCATCTCGCCGCATCCCCCACCTCGCACCACGATTGCTATGCGGTGAGGCTCCTTGGCCGCCTCGGAACTATCTGTGTATCGGACGCATCGCGGGATAAGGGGTTGTCACTGGTAGTCGCCCCAAGCGCGTCCGATGCTTGGACTATTCCGAGGCGGCCCTGCAGCCTCTTCCGTCTAGCCGTTGGGGCCATCTCGCTGCATCCCCCACCTCCTCGGCCGCCTCGGAACTATCTGTGTATCGGACGCATCGCGGGATAAGGGGTTGGCAGTGGTAGTCGCCCCAAGCGCGTCCGATGCTTGGACTATTCCGAGGCAGCCCTGCAGCCTCTTCCGTCTAGCCTTTGGGGCCATCTCGCCGCATCCCTCGCCTCGCACCCCGATTGCTATGCGGTGAGGCTCCTCGGCCGCCTGGGAACTATCTTCGTATCGGACGCATCGCGGGATAAGGGGTTGTCACTGGTAGTCGCCCCAAGCGCGTCCGATGCTTGGACTATTCCGAGGCGGCCCTGTGGCCTCTTCCGTCTAGCCGTTGGGGCCATCTCGCCGCATCCCCCACCTCGCACCCCGATTGCTATGCGGTGAGGCTCTTCGGCCGCCTTGGAACTATCTTCGTATCGGACGCATCGCGGGATAAGGGGTTGTCACTGGTAGTGGCCCCAAGCGCGTCCGATGCTTGGACTATTCCGAGGCGGCCCTGCAGCCTCTTCCGTCTAGCCGTTGGGGCCATCTCGCCGCATCCCCCACCTCGCACCCCGATTGCTATGCGGTGAGGCTCCTCGGCCGCCTTGGAACTATCTTCGTATCGGACGCATCGCGGGATAAGGGGTTGTCACTGGTAGTCGCCCCAAGCGCGTCCGATGCTTGGACTATTCCGACGCGGCCCTGTGGCCTCTTCCGTCTAGCCGTTGGGGCCATCTCGCCGCATCCCCCACCTCGCACCCCGATTGCTATGCGGTGAGGCTCCTCGGCCGCCTTGGAACCATCTTCGTATCGGACGCATCGCGGGATAGGGGGCTGTCACTGGTAGTCGCCCCAAGCGTGTCCGATGCTTGGACCATTCCTAGGCGGCCCTGAAGCCTCTTCCGTCTAGC
This sequence comes from Cryptomeria japonica, assembly GCF_030272615.1. NCBI lineage: Eukaryota > Viridiplantae > Streptophyta > Pinopsida > Cupressales > Cupressaceae > Cryptomeria > Cryptomeria japonica. The sequence goes on from NW_026728865.1 coordinate 336,480, forward strand.
CGTTGGGGCCTTCCCGCCCCATCCCTCGCCTCGCACCCCCGATTGCTATGCGGTGAGGCTCCTCGGCCGCCTTGGAACCATCTGTGTATCGGACGCATCGCGGGATAAGGGGTTGGCACTGGCAGTCGTCCCAAGCGCGTCCGATGCTTGGACCATTCCGAGGTGGCCCTGAAGCCTCTTCCGTCTAGCCGTTGGGGCCTTCCCGCCCCATCCCTCGCCTCGCACCCCGATTGATATGCGGTGAGGCTCCTCGGCCGCCTTGGAACTATCTGTGTATCGGACGCATCGCGGGATAAGGGGTTGGCACTGGTAGTCGTCCCAATCGCATCCGATGCTTGGACCATTCCGAGGCGGCCCTGCAGCCTCTTCCGTTTAGCCGTCGGGGCCTTCCCGCCGCATCCCTCGCCTCGCATCCCGATTCCTATGCGGTGAGTCTTCTCGGCCGCCGCGGAACTATACCTGTTATTGCTACTGCATCCTTCGGCTGGTAACCTCCTCTGTCGCCTTGGAACGTTCTCTTTGTCGGACGCGTCGCGGGATAAGGGGTTGGCACTGGTAGTCGCCCCAAGCGCGCCCGATGCATAGACCGCTCCGAGTCGACCTTGCTTTCAGCCTCTCACATGCATAGACCTCTCTGAGTCGACCCTGCAGCCTCTCACGTTTAGCCTTTGGAATCTCGCCTCACAACATGATTGCTATCCTTGATGCATCCCTTGCCTCGAGCCCTGATTGCTTTCTTGGCTGCATCCCTCCTCTCCTCACAGCCCGGTTGTCATCACTGCTTCATCCGTCGCTTCATGCATTCTGGCTGCTGGGCCCTTCCCACCGCACACCTCGATTGCTATCTCTTCTGCATCACACACCCCGATTGCTATCTCTGCTACATCCCTCGGCTCTCACTTCTGCATCCTTCGCCTCACACCTCGATTGCTATCAATGCTGCATCCGTAACCTCACACCCCGATTGCTATGCGGGGAGGCTCCTTGGCCGCCTTGGAAATTTCTGTGTGTCGGACGCACC
>NW_026728865.1:347500-372500 GCF_030272615.1 Cryptomeria japonica
GAAGGCAGCGCATCAAAGGTGCGCAACGCTGGTGCGAACCTGGGAGCGCTCCGATGTGTGCTCCAAGGTGCGGCGTGCACGAAGTCGGACCCCGGTTTGCCCCGGGTGCGCACCTCGCGTGCACCTTGGTGCGCACACCTTGGCTGGGTTGCGCGCCCTGGTGGGCACCATGGTGCGCACCAAGGAGCGCTCCGAAGTGTGCTCCAAGGTGCGGCGTGCACGAAGTCGGAGCCCGGTTTGCCCCGGGTGCGCACCTCGCGTGCACCTTCGCCGCGGTGGGCACCATGGCGTGCACGAAGTCGGAGCCCGGTTTGCCCCGGGTGCGCACCTCGCGTGCACCTTCGCCGGGGTGGGCACCTTGGTGTGCAGACCTTGGCTGGGTTGCGCGCCCTGGTGGGCACCATGGTGCGCACCAAGGAGCGCTCCGAAGTGTGCTCCAAGGTGCGGCCTGCACGAAGTCGGAGCCCGGTTTGCCCCGGGTGTGCACCTCGGGTGGGCACCTTGGTGCGCATGCCTTGCCTGGGCTGCGCACCAGGGCGGGCTCAAGATGGCACCCGCGTTCCTTTTTTTTCACTATCTTTCAAAACGGAAATTTTAAAATCTCATTTTTTTTTGCCTTTTTCTGGAAATTAGTGAAGGCAGCGCATCAAAGGTGCGCACCTCGCTGCCCACCACGGTGCGCAACGCCGGTGGGCACCCGGGAGTGCTTCGAAGTGTGCTCCAAGGTGCTGCGTGCACGTTGTCGGAGCCCGGTTTGCCCCGGGTGCGCACCTCGCGTGCACCTTCGTCGGGGTGGGCACCTTGGCTGGGTTTGCCCTGGCTGCGCTCCGAAGCGGGGTTATTGGAGCGCCGCCTCTTTTTTTGTCGGAGCGTTTGGTGGGGTTTCTCGCATTGGCTCTTCCGAGGCCCGGTTGCCACCCTGGCGCGCACGAAGTCGGAAGTAGGGTTAATTGCCCGGGTGCGCACCTTTGCCAGGGTGGGCACCTTACCTGGGCTGCGCACCAGGGCGGGCTCAAGATGGCACGCGCGTTCCGTTTTTTTCACTATCTTTCAAAACGGAAATTTTAAAATCTCCTTTTTTTTTTGCCTTTTCTGGAAATTAGTGAAGGCAGCGCATCAAAGGTGCGCACCTCGCTGCCCACCTTGGTGTGCTCTGAGGTGCGCACCCGGGAGCGCTACGAAGTGTGCTCCAAGGTGCGGCGTGCACGTTGTCGGAGCCCGGTTTGCCCCGGGTGCGCACCTCGCCTGCACCTTGGCCGGGGTGGGCACCTTGGCTGGGTTTGCCCAGGGTGCGCTCCGAAGCGGGGTTACTGGAGCGCCCCCTCTTTTTTTGTCAGAGCGTTTGGTGGGGTTTCTCGCATTGGCTCTTCCCAGGCCCGGTTGTTGGGTGCGCTCCCACCCTGGCGCGCGCGAAGTTGGAAGTTGGGTTAATTGCCCGGGCGCGCACCTTCGCCAGGGTGGGCACCTTGGTGCGCACACCTTGGCTGGGCTGCGCACCAGGGCGGGCTCAAGATGGCACCAGCATTCCCTTTTTCTCACTATCTTTCAAAACGGAAATTTTAAAATCTCGTTTTTTTTTTGCCTTTTATGGAAATTAGTGAAGGCATCGCATCAAAGGTGCGCACCTCGCTGCCCACCTTGGTGTGCTCCGAGGTGCCCACCACGGTGCGCAACGCCGGTGCGAACCCGGGAGCGCCCCGATGTGTGCTCCAAGGTGCGGCGTGCACGAAGTCGGACCCCGGTTTGCCCCGGGTGCGCACCTCGCGTGCACCTTGGTGCGCACACCTTGGCTGGGTTGCGCGGCCTGGTGGGCACCATGGTGCGCACCAAGGAGCGCTCCGAAGTGTGCTCCAAGGTGCGGCGTGCACGAAGTCGGAGCCCGGTTTGCCCCGGGTACGCACCTCGCGTGCACCTTCGCCGGGGTGGGCACCTCGGCTGGGTTGCGCGCCCTGGTGCGCACCAAGGAGCGCTCCGAAGTGTGCTCCAAGGTGCGGCGTGCACGAAGTCGGAGCCCGGTTTGCCCCGGGTGCGCACCTTCGCCGCGGTGCGCACCATGGCGTGCACGAAGTCGGAGCCCGGTTTGCCCCGGGTGCGCACCTCGCGTGCACCTTCGGCGGGGTTGCGCGCCCTGGTGGGCACCATGGTGCGCACCAAGGAGCGCTCCGAAGTGTGCTCCAAGGTGCGGCGTGCACGAAGTCGGAGCCCGGTTTGCCCCGGGTGCGCACCTCGCGTGCACCTTCGGCGGGGTTGCGCGCCCTGGTGGGCACCATGGTGCGCACCAAGGAGCGCTCCGAAGTGTGCTCCAAGGTGCGGCGTGCACGAAGTCGGAGCCCGGTTTGCCCCGGGTGCGCACCTCGCGTGCACCTTCGCCGCGGTGGGCACCATGGCGTGCACGAAGTCGGAGCCCGGTTTGCCCCGGGTGCGCACCTCGCGTGCACCTTCGCCGGGGTGGGCACCTCGGCTGGGTTGCGCGCCCTGGTGCGCACCAAGGAGCGCTCCGAAGTGTGCTCCAAGGTGCGGCGTGCACGAAGTCGGAGCCCGGTTTGCCCCGGGTGCGCACCTCGCGTGCACCTTCGCCAGGGTGGGCACCTCGGTGCGCACACCTTCTCAATGTTTTCTTGCCTTTTCTGGAAATTGGTGAAGGCAGCGCATCAAAGGTGCGCACCTCGGTGTGCTCCGAGGTGCGAACCCGAGAGCGCTCCGAGGTGCCCACGAAGTCGAAAGTCGGGTTAATTGCATTGTTTTCCCCGGGTGCGCTCCGAGGTGCGCAACATCGGCGCGCACCAAGGAGGGCTCCGAAGTGTGCTCCAAGGTGCGCACGATGGCGTGCACCTCTGGTGCGCACGATTCGGAGCTCGGTTTGACCGGGGTGCGCACACCTTGGCTGGGTTGCGCACCTTTTGTGCGCTCCAAGGTGCGCACGAAGTCGGAGCTCGGTTTGCCCCGGGTGCGCACCTTCGCCAGGGTGCGCACCTTGATGCGCACGCCTTGGCTGGGCTGCGCACCTTGGTGGGCGCCATGGTGCGCACCTTTCGTGCGCTCCAAGGTGCGCACGAAGTCGGAGCTCGGTTTGCCCCGGGTGCGCACCTTGGTGGGCGCCATGGTGCACTCCGAGGTGCCCAAGATTGGTGCGCACCAAGGAGCGCTCCGAAGTGCGCTCCAAGGTGCGCGCGAAGTCGAAAGTTGGGTTAATTGTCCGGTTTGCCTCGGGTGCGCACCTTGCGTGCACCTTCGCCAGGGTGGGCGCCTTGGTGCGCACACCTTGGCTGGGCTGCGCACACCTTGGCACCCGCGTTTCCTTCATTTTAAATTTTTTTTTTTTACAATCTCTCAAGTGGGAAATTCTATAATCTCAACTTTTTTTGCCTTTTCAGGAAACTTTTGAATGGAGCGCATCATTGGTGCGCTCCGAAGTGTGCTCCAAAGCTCTCTCCAGCTGCGTGCACCTGCCCCGGCCGCGCACCCGGCCCCGCCCAGCTTCGCTCACCTGTCCCGGGCGTCTGGTGCGGAACCTTAGAGTAAGAAACATCACCGTGCACCTTGGCCAACGTGCGCGACTCGACCGAGCGCGCACTGGCCGAGGTGCACACCGATTTCACCTGGGTGCGCGCGCAGCACCTCGGGCGCACCGGGGTGCGCGCACAACGCCCGGGTTGCACCGTGGCCTGTGTGCTCGGGGCGCCTCGGGTGCGCGCTCGGTGTCGCCCCCGCGCGCGCGGTAGTGCGGGCAGCGCACCCCGGCCCGGCCCGGCCCCGACGAGAACGCAAACGGGCAAAAGGTTTATTCAAATAGCATTGCGATGCCCGGCGAAAAACTAAAAAAGGGTGCAACACCGGGACTTCCCGGGAGGTCACCCATCCCAGTACTACTCCGGCCCAAGCGCGCTTAACTGCGGAGTTCTGATGGGATCCGGTGCACTAACGCTGGTATGATCGCACCCGTTATGAGCTTGTCGCAGTGTGTACTTAGCAAACCGCGACCCACGTGCGAATCCACCCCGGCCACCCACCCCCGTCGAGGTGCACACCCTCCCTCGCGAAGTGCGCCCCGTTCGCCAAGTGTGAGCCCTGCCCGGGTGCGCGCACCTTGCTAGGGCGTCGGGTGTGCACCCGGCCCGGCCTACGTGCGTGCACCTGGAGGGGGCGTCGTGTGCGTGCAGTGTCCCGTCTGCAACGCGGTGCCCACACACCACCTCGGGCGCAACGACCTGCGCTCACATGTGGGCCGAGTGCACCTTGGTGCATGTTCGGGGCGCCTCGGGTGCACGCTCGATCTTGCCCCGGTGCACCAAGGCGCTCGGTTTGCCCCGGGTGCGCACTTGGTGCAAGGTGGGCACCCAAAATAGGGATCAAGCACCAAAACACAAGTTTCGGGATGCAAAATGGGACCCAAGGACCACAAATGCGTTCCAAGACCCATGATGGGTCCACGAGAACAAAAATGTGTTCCGAGACTTAATAAACAAATATTGGGTTTTAGGAGAAGAAACATGCTCTGATGCCCAAAACGAGAATCGACCCCGAAAAGGCCACAGGCCAAAAGTGGGATGCGAGACAAAAAAAAATGGGACCCGAGGACCAAAATTGGGTTCCCAGGTCGAAGACAGGGCAACCGGACAAGAAACGACCTCTAAGGCTCGAAATGAGTCCCGACGACTAAAACTTGACAAGAAGCACCCATCAGGCACCCAACTCGACACCCATGGGATGCCGACCCACCCGGGCTTCCACCTAGCACACCTTGGCACCCACCCACCCTCGCACCCAACCTCGCACCCAACTTAGCACCTTTGAACCCACATTGGCACTCACCCTGACCCTGGCACCTTGGAACCCACATTGGCACTCACCTTGACCCTGGCACCCACCTTTGCACTCACCTTGGGACCCACCCTGGCTCCCACCTCGGCACCCACCCAGACACCCACCTTGGTTCCTTGGCACCCACCTTGGATCCTTGGCACCCACCCCGACACCCACCTTGGCACGCAACTTGGCTACTTGCCACCCACCTTGGCTCCTTGACGCCCACCCCGACAACCACCCCGTGACCTACCCTGGCTAGGGTTGGTGCACACCCACCCTGGTGCCCACCTTGGCACCCACCCTATGACCCACCTTGGCACGCACCTTAGTACCCACCCCGTTACCCACCCTAGGACCCACCCCGTGACCCACCTTGGCCAGGGTGGGTGCCTTGGTGCGCACAACTTGCCTGGGCTGCACACCAGGGCGGGCTCAAGATGGCACCCGCGTTCCGTTTTTTTCACTATCTTTCAAAACGGAAATTTTAAAATCTCATTTTTTTCTTTTTTTTGCCTTTTCTGGAAATTAGTGAAGGCAGCGCATCAAAGGTGCGCAATGCTGGTGCGAACCTGGGAGCGCTCCGATGTGTGCTCCAAGGTGCGGCGTGCACGAAGTCCGAGCCCGGTTTGCCCCGGGTGCGCACCTCGCGTGCACCTTCGCCGGGGTGAGCACCTTGGCTGGGTTGCGCGCCCTGGTGCGTACCAAGGAGCGCTCTGAAGTGTGCTCCAAGGTGCGGCGTGCACGAAGTCGGAGCCCGGTTTGCCCCGGGTGTGCACCTCGGGTGCGCACCTCGCGTGCACCTTCGCTGCGGTGGGCACCTTGGCTGGGTTGCGCGCCTTGGTGGGCACCATGCAGTGCACGAAGTCGGAGCCCGGTTTGCCCCGGGCGCGCACCTCCGCCAGGGTGGGCACCTTGGTGCGCACAACTTGCCTGGGCTGCGCACCAGGAAGGGCTCAAGATGGCACCCGCGTTCCGTTTTTTTCACTATCTTTCAGAACGGAAATTTTAAAATATCGTTTTTTTTTGCCTTTTCTGGAAATTAGTGAAGGCAGCGCATCAAAGGTGCGCAACGCTGGTGCGAACCTGGGAGCGCTCCGATGTGTGCTCCAAGGTGCGGCGTGCACAAAGTCGGAGCCCGGTTTGCCCCGGGTGCGCCCTGGTGGGCACCATGGTGCGCACCAAGGAGCGCTCCGAAGTGTGCTCCAAGGTGCGGCCTGCACGAAGTCGGAGCCCGGTTTGCCCCGGGTGTGCACCTCGGGTGGGCACCTTGGTGCGCATGCCTTGCCTGGGCTGCGCACCAGGGCGGGCTCAAGATGGCACCCGCGTTCCTTTTTTTTCACTATCTTTCAAAACGGAAATTTTAAAATCTCATTTTTTTTTGCCTTTTTCTGGAAATTAGTGAAGGCAGCGCATCAAAGGTGCGCACCTCGCTGCCCACCACGGTGCGCAACGCCGGTGGGCACCCGGGAGTGCTTCGAAGTGTGCTCCAAGGTGTTGCGTGCACGTTGTCGGAGCCCGGTTTGCCCCGGGTGCGCACCTCGCGTGCACCTTCGTCGGGGTGGGCACCTTGGCTTGGTTTGCCCCGGCTGCGCTCCGAAGCGGGGTTATTGGAGCGCCGCCTCTTTTTTTGTCGGAGCGTTTGGTGGGGTTTCTCGCATTGGCTCTTCCGAGGCCCGGTTGCCACCCTGGCGCGCACGAAGTCGGAAGTAGGGTTAATTGCCCGGGTGCGCACCTTTGCCAGGGTGGCACCTTACCTGGGCTGCGCACCAGGGCGGGCTCAAGATGGCACGCGCGTTCCGTTTTTTTCACTATCTTTCAAAACGGAAATTTTAAAATCTCCTTTTTTTTTTGCCTTTTCTGGAAATTAGTGAAGGCAGCGCATCAAAGGTGCGCACCTCGCTGCCCACCTTGGTGTGCTCTGAGGTGCGCACCCGGGAGCGCTACGAAGTGTGCTCCAAGGTGCGGCGTGCACGTTGTCGGAGCCCGGTTTGCCCCGGGTGCGCACCTCGCCTGCACCTTGGCCGGGGTGGGCACCTTGGCTGGGTTTGCCCAGGGTGCGCTCCGAAGCGGGGTTACTGGAGCGCCCCCTCTTTTTTTGTCAGAGAGTTTGGTGGGGTTTCTCGCATTGGCTCTTCCCAGGCCCGGTTGTTGGGTGCGCTCCCACCCTGGCGCGCGCGAAGTTGGAAGTTGGGTTAATTGCCCGGGCGCGCACCTTCGCCAGGGTGGGCACCTTGGTGCGCAAACCTTGGCTGGGCTGCGCACCAGGGCGGGCTCAAGATGGCACCAGCATTCCCTTTTTCTCACTATCTTTCAAAACGGAAATTTTAAAATCTCGTTTTTTTTTTGCCTTTTATGGAAATTAGTGAAGGCATCGCATCAAAGGTGCGCACCTCGCTGCCCACCTTGGTGTGCTCCGAGGTGCCCACCACGGTGCGCAACGCCGGTGCGAACCCGGGAGCGCCCCGATGTGTGCTCCAAGGTGCGGCGTGCACGAAGTCGGACCCCGGTTTGCCCCGGGTGCGCACCTCGCGTGCACCTTGGTGCGCACACCTTGGCTGGGTTGCGCGGCCTGGTGGGCACCATGGTGCGCACCAAGGAGCGCTCCGAAGTGTGCTCCAAGGTGCGGCGTGCACGAAGTCGGAGCCCGGTTTGCCCCGGGTGCGCACCTTCGCCGCGGTGGGCACCATGGCGTGCACGAAGTCGGAGCCCGGTTTGCCCCGGGTGCGCACCTCGCGTGCACCTTCGCCGGGGTGGGCACCTCGGCTGGGTTGCGCGCCCTGGTGCGCACCAAGGAGCGCTCTGAAGTGTGCTCCAAGGTGCGGCGTGCACGAAGTCGGAGCCCGGTTTGCCCCGGGTGTGCACCTCGCGTGCACCTTCGCTGCGGTGGGCACCTTGGCTGGGTTGCGCGCCTTGGTGGGCACCATGCAGTGCACGAAGTCGGAGCCCGGTTTGCCCCGGGCGCGCACCTCCGCCAGGGTGGGCACCTTGGTGCGCACAACTTGCCTGGGCTGCGCACCAGGAAGGGCTCAAGATGGCACCTGCGTTCCGTTTTTTTCACTATCTTTCAGAACGGAAATTTTAAAATATCGTTTTTTTTTGCCTTTTCTGGAAATTAGTGAAGGCAGCGCATCAAAGGTGCGCAACGCTGGTGCGAACCTGGGAGCGCTCCGATGTGTGCTCCAAGGTGCGGCGTGCACGAAGTCGGACCCCGGTTTGCCCCGGGTGCGCACCTCGCGTGCACCTTGGTGCGCACACCTTGGCTGGGTTGCGCGCCCTGGTGGGCACCATGGTGCGCACCAAGGAGCGCTCCGAAGTGTGCTCCAAGGTGCGGCGTGCACGAAGTCGGAGCCCGGTTTGCCCCGGGTGCGCACCTCGCGTGCACCTTCGCCGCGGTGGGCACCATGGCGTGCACGAAGTCGGAGCCCGGTTTGCCCCGGGTGCGCACCTCGCGTGCACCTTCGCCGGGGTGGGCACCTTGGTGTGCAGACCTTGGCTGGGTTGCGCGCCCTGGTGGGCACCATGGTGCGCACCAAGGAGCGCTCCGAAGTGTGCTCCAAGGTGCGGCCTGCACGAAGTCGGAGCCCGGTTTGCCCCGGGTGTGCACCTCGGGTGGGCACCTTGGTGCGCATGCCTTGCCTGGGCTGCGCACCAGGGCGGGCTCAAGATGGCACCCGCGTTCCTTTTTTTTCACTATCTTTCAAAACGGAAATTTTAAAATCTCATTTTTTTTTGCCTTTTTCTGGAAATTAGTGAAGGCAGCGCATCAAAGGTGCGCACCTCGCTGCCCACCACGGTGCGCAACGCCGGTGGGCACCCGGGAGTGCTTCGAAGTGTGCTCCAAGGTGCTGCGTGCACGTTGTCGGAGCCCGGTTTGCCCCGGGTGCGCACCTCGCGTGCACCTTCGTCGGGGTGGGCACCTTGGCTGGGTTTGCCCCGGCTGCGCTCCGAAGCGGGGTTATTGGAGCGCCGCCTCTTTTTTTGTCGGAGCGTTTGGTGGGGTTTCTCGCATTGGCTCTTCCGAGGCCCGGTTGCCACCCTGGCGCGCACGAAGTCGGAAGTAGGGTTAATTGCCCGGGTGCGCACCTTTGCCAGGGTGGGCACCTTACCTGGGCTGCGCACCAGGGCGGGCTCAAGATGGCACGCGCGTTCCGTTTTTTTCACTATCTTTCAAAACGGAAATTTTAAAATCTCCTTTTTTTTTTGCCTTTTCTGGAAATTAGTGAAGGCAGCGCATCAAAGGTGCGCACCTCGCTGCCCACCTTGGTGTGCTCTGAGGTGCGCACCCGGGAGCGCTACGAAGTGTGCTCCAAGGTGCGGCGTGCACGTTGTCGGAGCCCGGTTTGCCCCGGGTGCGCACCTCGCCTGCACCTTGGCCGGGGTGGGCACCTTGGCTGGGTTTGCCCAGGGTGCGCTCCGAAGCGGGGTTACTGGAGCGCCCCCTCTTTTTTTGTCAGAGCGTTTGGTGGGGTTTCTCGCATTGGCTCTTCCCAGGCCCGGTTGTTGGGTGCGCTCCCACCCTGGCGCGCGCGAAGTTGGAAGTTGGGTTAATTGCCCGGGCGCGCACCTTCGCCAGGGTGGGCACCTTGGTGCGCACACCTTGGCTGGGCTGCGCACCAGGGCGGGCTCAAGATGGCACCAGCATTCCCTTTTTCTCACTATCTTTCAAAACGGAAATTTTAAAATCTCGTTTTTTTTTTGCCTTTTATGGAAATTAGTGAAGGCATCGCATCAAAGGTGCGCACCTCGCTGCCCACCTTGGTGTGCTCCGAGGTGCCCACCACGGTGCGCAACGCCGGTGCGAACCCGGGAGCGCCCCGATGTGTGCTCCAAGGTGCGGCGTGCACGAAGTCGGACCCCGGTTTGCCCCGGGTGCGCACCTCGCGTGCACCTTGGTGCGCACACCTTGGCTGGGTTGCGCGGCCTGGTGGGCACCATGGTGCGCACCAAGGAGCGCTCCGAAGTGTGCTCCAAGGTGCGGCGTGCACGAAGTCGGAGCCCGGTTTGCCCCGGGTACGCACCTCGCGTGCACCTTCGCCGGGGTGGGCACCTCGGCTGGGTTGCGCGCCCTGGTGCGCACCAAGGAGCGCTCCGAAGTGTGCTCCAAGGTGCGGCGTGCACGAAGTCGGAGCCCGGTTTGCCCCGGGTGCGCACCTTCGCCGCGGTGCGCACCATGGCGTGCACGAAGTCGGAGCCCGGTTTGCCCCGGGTGCGCACCTCGCGTGCACCTTCGGCGGGGTTGCGCGCCCTGGTGGGCACCATGGTGCGCACCAAGGAGCGCTCCGAAGTGTGCTCCAAGGTGCGGCGTGCACGAAGTCGGAGCCCGGTTTGCCCCGGGTGCGCACCTCGCGTGCACCTTCGGCGGGGTTGCGCGCCCTGGTGGGCACCATGGTGCGCACCAAGGAGCGCTCCGAAGTGTGCTCCAAGGTGCGGCGTGCACGAAGTCGGAGCCCGGTTTGCCCCGGGTGCGCACCTCGCGTGCACCTTCGCCGCGGTGGGCACCATGGCGTGCACGAAGTCGGAGCCCGGTTTGCCCCGGGTGCGCACCTCGCGTGCACCTTCGCCGGGGTGGGCACCTCGGCTGGGTTGCGCGCCCTGGTGCGCACCAAGGAGCGCTCCGAAGTGTGCTCCAAGGTGCGGCGTGCACGAAGTCGGAGCCCGGTTTGCCCCGGGTGCGCACCTCGCGTGCACCTTCGCCAGGGTGGGCACCTCGGTGCGCACACCTTCTCAATGTTTTCTTGCCTTTTCTGGAAATTGGTGAAGGCAGCGCATCAAAGGTGCGCACCTCGGTGTGCTCCGAGGTGCGAACCCGAGAGCGCTCCGAGGTGCCCACGAAGTCGAAAGTCGGGTTAATTGCATTGTTTTCCCCGGGTGCGCTCCGAGGTGCGCAACATCGGCGCGCACCAAGGAGGGCTCCGAAGTGTGCTCCAAGGTGCGCACGATGGCGTGCACCTCTGGTGCGCACGATTCGGAGCTCGGTTTGACCGGGGTGCGCACACCTTGGCTGGGTTGCGCACCTTTTGTGCGCTCCAAGGTGCGCACGAAGTCGGAGCTCGGTTTGCCCCGGGTGCGCACCTTCGCCAGGGTGCGCACCTTGATGCGCACGCCTTGGCTGGGCTGCGCACCTTGGTGGGCGCCATGGTGCGCACCTTTCGTGCGCTCCAAGGTGCGCACGAAGTCGGAGCTCGGTTTGCCCCGGGTGCGCACCTTGGTGGGCGCCATGGTGCACTCCGAGGTGCCCAAGATTGGTGCGCACCAAGGAGCGCTCCGAAGTGCGCTCCAAGGTGCGCGCGAAGTCGAAAGTTGGGTTAATTGTCCGGTTTGCCTCGGGTGCGCACCTTGCGTGCACCTTCGCCAGGGTGGGCGCCTTGGTGCGCACACCTTGGCTGGGCTGCGCACACCTTGGCACCCGCGTTTCCTTCATTTTAAATTTTTTTTTTTTACAATCTCTCAAGTGGGAAATTCTATAATCTCAACTTTTTTTGCCTTTTCAGGAAACTTTTGAATGGAGCGCATCATTGGTGCGCTCCGAAGTGTGCTCCAAAGCTCTCTCCAGCTGCGTGCACCTGCCCCGGCCGCGCACCCGGCCCCGCCCAGCTTCGCTCACCTGTCCCGGGCGTCTGGTGCGGAACCTTAGAGTAAGAAACATCACCGTGCACCTTGGCCAACGTGCGCGACTCGACCGAGCGCGCACTGGCCGAGGTGCACACCGATTTCACCTGGGTGCGCGCGCAGCACCTCGGGCGCACCGGGGTGCGCGCACAACGCCCGGGTTGCACCGTGGCCTGTGTGCTCGGGGTGCCTCGGGTGCGCGCTCGGTGTCGCCCCCGCGCGCGCGGTAGTGCGGGCAGCGCACCCCGGCCCGGCCCGGCCCCGACGAGAACGCAAACGGGCAAAAGGTTTATTCAAATAGCATTGCGACGCCCGGCGAAAAACTAAAAAAGGGTGCAACACCGGGACTTCCCGGGAGGTCACCCATCCCAGTACTACTCCGGCCCAAGCGCGCTTAACTGCGGAGTTCTGATGGGATCCGGTGCACTAATGCTGGTATGATCGCACCCGTTATGAGCTTGTCGCAGTGTGTACTTAGCAAACCGCGACCCACGTGCGAATCCACCCCGGCCACCCACCCCCGTCGAGGTGCACACCCTCCCTCGCGAAGTGCGCCCCGTTCGCCAAGTGTGAGCCCTGCCCGGGTGCGCGCACCTTGCTAGGGCGTCGGGTGTGCACCCGGCCCGGCCTACGTGCGTGCACCTGGAGGGGGCGTCGTGTGCGTGCAGTGTCCCGTCTGCAACGCGGTGCCCACACACCACCTCGGGCGCAACGACCTGCGCTCACATGTGGGCCGAGTGCACCTTGGTGCATGTTCGGGGCGCCTCGGGTGCACGCTCGATCTTGCCCCGGTGCACCAAGGCGCTCGGTTTGCCCCGGGTGCGCACTTGGTGCAAGGTGGGCACCCAAAATAGGGATCAAGCACCAAAACACAAGTTTCGGGATGCAAAATGGGACCCAAGGACCACAAATGCGTTCCAAGACCCATGATGGGTCCACGAGAACAAAAATGTGTTCCGAGACTTAATAAACAAATATTGGGTTTTAGGAGAAGAAACATGCTCTGATGCCCAAAACGAGAATCGACCCCGAAAAGGCCACAGGCCAAAAGTGGGATGCGAGACAAAAAAAAATGGGACCCGAGGACCAAAATTGGGTTCCCAGGTCGAAGACAGGGCAACCGGACAAGAAACGACCTCTAAGGCTCGAAATGAGTCCCGACGACTAAAACTTGACAAGAAGCACCCATCAGGCACCCAACTCGACACCCATGGGATGCCGACCCACCCGGGCTTCCACCTAGCACACCTTGGCACCCACCCACCCTCGCACCCAACCTCGCACCCAACTTAGCACCTTTGAACCCACATTGGCACTCACCCTGACCCTGGCACCTTGGAACCCACATTGGCACTCACCTTGACCCTGGCACCCACCTTTGCACTCACCTTGGGACCCACCCTGGCTCCCACCTCGGCACCCACCCAGACACCCACCTTGGTTCCTTGGCACCCACCTTGGATCCTTGGCACCCACCCCGACACCCACCTTGGCACGCAACTTGGCTACTTGCCACCCACCTTGGCTCCTTGACGCCCACCCCGACAACCACCCCGTGACCTACCCTGGCTAGGGTTGGTGCACACCCACCCTGGTGCCCACCTTGGCACCCACCCTATGACCCACCTTGGCACGCACCTTAGTACCCACCCCGTTACCCACCCTAGGACCCACCCCGTGACCCACCTTGGCCAGGGTGGGTGCACCCACCCTGGTGCCCACCTTGGCACCCACCCATCCTAGCACCCAGCCTGTGACCGGGCTTGGAACCCAACCTTGCACCCGCACCCGTCTTGGCCAGTGTGGGTGCGCACCCATCCTGGCACCCACGTTGTGACACACCCTTTAACCCACGCACCCTAGCACCCACGTTGGCACCCACCTTGGAACCCAACCTAGCAACTTGGCACCCACCCCGTGACCCACCTTGGCATCCACCATAGCAGTCGCCGACTTGGCACCCACCTCGGCACCCACCTTGACACTTGTGGACCCACCTTGCCACTCACCCTAGCATCGACCCATCCTAGCACCCACCCTGGCACCTTTGCACCCTAGCACTCACCCATCCTAGCACCTAACCTGTGACCCACCTTGACACTCACCCTCGCACCCACCTTGGAACCCAACCTAGCACCCACCCACCCTGACACCAACCCTAGCACCTACCCACCCTTGCACCCACCCTGTGACCCATCTTGGCACCCACCCATCCTACCACTCAACCTATCACCCACCTTCTCACCCACCTTGGCATCCACCTTAGCACCCACCCACACTGGCACCTTGGCACCCACCTCGGGCAAGGTGGGTGCACACCCACCCTGGCACCCAATTTAGAACCCACCGAGCATGTTACCCACCTTGGCACCCACATTGCAGCCCACCCTAGTACCCACCCTATGACCCACATTGGCATCCACACCCTAGCACCCAGGCACCTCGACACCCGCCTTGACACCCACCCTAGCACTGAACCTGTGACCCACCTTGGAACTCACCCTAGAACCCACCCACCCTGTGAACCACCTTGGCATCCACCTTAGCACCCACCCACCTTGGCACCCACTCTAGCACTCACCCATCCTAACACCCAACTTGTTACCCACCTTGGCACCCGCCCTCGCG
Source organism: Cryptomeria japonica (assembly GCF_030272615.1). Classification (NCBI taxonomy): domain Eukaryota; kingdom Viridiplantae; phylum Streptophyta; class Pinopsida; order Cupressales; family Cupressaceae; genus Cryptomeria; species Cryptomeria japonica. The sequence continues at coordinate 361,544 of NW_026728865.1, forward strand.
TCCACCTTGAAACCCACCCTAGCACCCACCCACGCAGGAGCCCACCTTGGCACCCAACCTAACACCCACGCATCCTGGCACCCAACTTGTGACCCACCTTGGAACCCACCCTAGTACCCACCTTTGAACCCACTATATCACCAACCCACCTTGGCACCCACCCTATGACCCTCTTTGGAATCCACCCTAGCACGCACCCACCCTGGCACCCACCATGGAGCGCACCCTAGCACCCACCCACCTCGGCACGCACCTCAACACCCACCTTGGTGTGCGCACTGCGCCAACCTCTCAAAGACCCTATGTGGTGCGCTCCAAAGTGTACACCTTTGGTGCGCTCCAAGGTGCGCACCTTTGGTGCACACCGAGGTGCACACCAAAGTGTGCACCGAGGTGAGCACCAAAGTGCACTCCAGGGTGCACACCAAGGCGTGCACCTTTGGTGCGGTCAATGCAAACGAATTCGGAAGTTGGGGTCGATGTCCTAATCGCTGCTGCAGACTACACGTATGAGAATCGGACAAATAGCTTTATATAGGGGAGGTGTTGCGTTTGATGGGTCGACTCCCCTGGTTGTGTGCACTGCACCAACTTCAAAGACCCTGTCTTGTTTAAGAAGTCAAAAGTTGGGGTGGATGTCCTAATCATTGCTGCAGTCTACGCATGTATGAGAATCAGACAAATAGCTTATATAGGGGAGGTGTTGCATTCGGTGGGTTGACTCCCCTGGTTGTGCGCACTGCGCCAACCTCAAAGACCCCGCATAGCAGAAGAAGTCGGAAGTCGGATTTTGGTGAGCACCAAGGCGTGCACCTTTGGTGCGGTCAACGCAGACGAATTCAGAAGTTGGGGTGGATGTCCTAATCGTTGTTGCAGGCTACACATGTATGAGAATCAGACAAATAGCTTATATAGGGGAGGTGTTGGGTTTGATGGGTCAACTCCCTTGGTTGTGCGCATTACGCCAACCTCAAAGACCTTGTTTTCGTTAAGAAGTCAAAAGTTGGGGTCAATGTCCTAATGGCTCCTGCAGGCTACACATGTATGAGAATCGGACAAATAGCTTATATAGGGGAGGTGTTGGGTTTGATGGGTCGACTCCCCTGGTTGTGCGCATTACGTCAACCTCAAAGACCTTGTTTTCGTTAAGAAGTCAAAAGTTGGGGTCGATGTCCTAATTGCTCCTGTAGACTACACATGTATGAGAATCAGACAAATAGCTTATATAGGGGAGGTGTTGGGTTTGATGGGTTGACTCCCCTAGTTGTTCGCATTACACCAACCTCAAAGACCTTGTTTTCGTTTAGAAGCCGAAAGTTGGGGTCGATGTCCTAATTGCTCCTGCAGGCTACGCATGTATGAGAATCAGACAAATAGCTTATATAGGGGAGGTGTTGGGTTTGATGGGTCGACTCCCCTGGTTGTGCGCATTGCGCCAACCTCAAAGACCCTGCATTGCGGATGAAGTCGAAAGTCAGAGTTTGGTGTGCTACAAGGTGTGGTCGAAGGTGCTCACCTAGGTGTGCACCTTTGGAGCACAGGAAAAGTGCCCTCCAAAAGTGCGCACCTTTGGAGTGCACAAAAGTGCCCTCCAAAAGTGCGCACCTTTGGAGCGCAGAAAAGTGCCCTCCAAAAAGTGCCCTCCAAAAGTGCGCACCTTTGGAGCGCAGAAAAGTGCCCTCCAAAAAGTGCCCTCCAAAAGTGCGCACCTTTGGAGCGCAGAAAAGTGCCCTCCAAAAAGTGCCCTCCAAAAGTGCGCACCTTTGGAGCGCAGAAAAGTGCCCTCCAAAAAGTGCCCTCCAAAAGTGCGCACCTTTGGAGCGCAGAAAAGTGCCCTCCAAAAAGTGCCCTCCAAAAGTGCGCACCTTTGGAGCGCAGAAAAGTGCCCTCCAAAAAGTGCCCTCCAAAAGTGCGCACCTTTGGAGCGCAGAAAAGTGCCCTCCAAAAAGTGCCCTCCAAAAGTGCGCACCTTTGGAGCGCAGAAAAGTGCCCTCCAAAAAGTGCCCTCCAAAAGTGCGCACCTTTGGAGCGCAGAAAAGTGCCCTCCAAAAGTGCGCACCTTTGGAGCGCAGAAAAGTGCCCTCCAAAAGTGCGCACCTTTGGAGCGCACAAAAGTGCCCTCCAAAAGTGCGCACTTTTGGTGCGCACCAAGGCGCTGGTTCGGTCGTTGCAGGCGAGTTCGGAAGTTGGGGTCGATGTCCTGAGCGGAGGTGCAAACTACACAGGTGTCGGAATCGGACAAATAGCTTATATAGGGGAGGTGTATGCTTCGATGGGTCGACTCCCCAGGTTGAGCGCACCGCGCCAACCTCAAAGACCCTACGGTATGGATGAAGTCGGAAGTTGGGTCCGATGACCGATTCGATTAGTAGGTATGCTCATGAGGTCGGAATTTGGGTCCGATGACCTGCCATGTGCAGGAAGGCGAATGTTGACACTGTGCGTTGCAAGGTGCACACCAAGGCGCTGGTGCGGTCTTTTTAGTCGAGTTCGGAAGTTGGGGTCGATGTCCTGATCGGAGGTGCAAGCTACACAGGTGTGGGAATCGGACAAATAGCTTATATAGGGGAGGTGTATGCTTCGTTGGGTCGACTCCCCGGGTTGAGCGCACCGCGCCAACCTCAAAGACCCTACGGTATGGATGAAGTCGGAAGTTGGGTCCGATGACCGATTCGATATGTAGGCATACTCGCGAGGTCGGAATTTGGGTCCGATGACCTGCCACGTGCAGGAAGGCGAATGTTGGCACTGTGCGTTGCAAGGTGCGCACCAAGGCGCTGGTTCGGTCGTTGGAGGCGAGTTCGGAAGTTGGGGTCGATGTCTTGATCGGAGGTGCAAACTACACAGGTGTGGGAATCGGACAAATAGCTTATATAGGGGAGGTGTATGCTTCGTTGGGTCGACTCCCCGGGTTGAGCGCACCGCGCCAACCTCAAAGACCCTACGGTATGGATGAAGTCGGAAGTTGGGTCCGATGACCGATTCGATATGTAGGCATACTCGCGAGGTCGGAATTTGGGTCCGATGACCTGCCATGTGCAGGAAGGCGAATGTTGGGACTGTGCGTCGCAAGGTGCGCACCAAGGCGCTGGTGCCGTCGTTGCAGTCGAGTTCGGAAGTTGGGGTCGATGTCCTGGTCAGAGGTGCAAACTACACAGGTGTGGGAATCGGACAAATAGCTTATATAGGGGAGGTGTATGCTTCGATGGGTCGACTCCCTGGGTTGAGCGCACCGCGCCAACCTCAAAGACCCTACAGTATGGATGAAGTCGGAAGTTGGGTCCGATGACCGATTCGATACGTAGGCATATTGGCGAGGTCTGAATTTGTGTCCGATGACCTGCCATGCGCAGGAAGGCGGAATTTGGGTCCGATGACCGAGTTGATGGCGTGCCATGCGCAGAAAGGCGGAATTTGGGTCCGATGACCGAGTTGATGTTGATGGCCCGCCATGCACAGGAAGGCGGAATTTGGGTCCGATGACCGATTTGAAGGCGTGCCATACGCAAAAAGGCGGAGTTTGGGTCCGATGACCGAGTTGATATTGATGGCCCGCCATGCGCAGGAAGGCGGAATTTGGGTCCGATGACCTGACATACGCATGGAGTCCGACTCGGGGGCCGATGTTCGATTCGATGACTTGCATTGTGGGTAAAGTCGGAAGTTGTGGTCTTTGACCCGATTCGATGACCAGACTTCGGCTGCTTGAGAATCGGACAAATAACTTATATAGGGGAGGTAGTGTTCTCGAGCATCCTCCCCCCGTGCCCGTTTATGTCGATTGATGCTGGTGCTCGACTGGTTGGAGCGCTCGGATGCAAAAATCTTGCACCAGGATTTATCGATTGTGATGGACACGGCAAGTCTCCTGATTGCTATGCAGGAGCTCATCGTGAATCTCTATGCGGCCTTGGTATGGACTCGACCTGCGGAATGGTTCGGCAATGGTAGTCGCTCCAACACGTCCTTGCAATGGCCACAGAGGTGATTCGACTAGAGCTCCAGTCTAGCTTTTGGGTTGCTTGGCGGACTGGTATAGCCGCGATCGAGTTCCGGCCATGAACGTTTTAGATAGCTCTTGGGCTTTCTGGGACGGAAGTCGGAAGTTTGGGCTGTTGTCCGATTTGATGACCATTCTTCGGATGTGTGAGAATCGGACAAATAACTTATATAGGGGACTGTGTTGTCTCACGCAGCCCCCTCCGTGCCCCTCTATCTCGACCGATGTTGGTGCTTGAAAGGGTTGGGATCGCTCGGATTTATAAACGTGCACCACCATTTGTCGAGTGTGAGGGACGCGGCAGGTCTCCTAAATGCTATGCGGGCGCTCTCTGAGAATCTCTATCCGGCCTCGACACAGACTAGTCTTGCTGAATGGTTTGGCACTGGTAGTCGATCCAACACGTCGTTGTTGTGGCCGCCTAGGCGATTCGATTCGAGCCCCCGTCTAGCTTTTGGGTTGCTTGGCGGATTTTGCCCTATCCGCAAGTGAGCTCGGTCCCTAAACGTTCGAGAAACCCGATTGCTATGCGCCGACTCTCTTTCTTGCGAGCCTCCATCTAGCTTTTGGGTCTCTACGGAACGGAAGTCGGAATCTGGGACCGTTGTTTGATTCGACGAGGCAGACTACGGTTGTGCGAGAATCGGACAAATAACTTATATAGGGGAGGTGTTGACTGGAGCATTCTCCCCCGTGCCCCTCTAACTCGACCAATGCTGGCGCTCGAACGGTGGTAGCGCTCGGATTTTCATTGAGCGCCAGCATTGGTCGATTTAGAGGGGCATGCGAGATTCCCGAATGCTATGCGAGGGCTCTAACGGAAATGTCTATTGGTTTCGGTATGGATGCAATTGCGAGTGGTTCGGCAAAGGTAGTCGTTCCGATGCGTCCATGTCGTGGCCAAATCGATAATTCGATTTGAGCCCTCGTATAGCATTTGGGTCTCTCGATGTGATTCCGCATTCCAGTCCCTTTGGGCACTGCTTGAGCCGCATCCCAGGGGGTTCCCTTCCCAATAATCTGCCTCGCAACCCGATTGCTATGCGGTGAGGCTCCTCGGCCGCCTCGGAACTATCTGTGTATCAGACGCATCGCGGGATAAGGGGTTGGCAACGGTAGTCGCCCCAAGCGCGTCCGATGCTTGGACCATTCCGAGGCGGCCCTGAAGCCTCTTCCGTCTAGCCGTTGGGTCCTTCTCGCCGCATCCCTCGCCTCGCACCCCGATTGCTATGCGGTGAGGCTCCTCGGCCGCCTCGGAACTATCTGTGTATCGGACGCGTCGCGGGATAAGGGGTTGTCACTGGTAGTCGCCCCAAGCGCGTCCGATGCTTGGACCATTCCGAGGCGGCCCTGAAGCCTCTTCCGTCTAGCCGTTGGGTCCTTCTCGCCGCATCCCTCGCCTCGCACCCCGATTGCTATGCGGTGAGGCTCCTCGGCCGCCTCGGAACTATCTGTGTATCGGACGCGTCGCGGGATAAGGGGTTGTCATTGGTAGTCGCCCCAAGCGCGTCCGATGCTTGGACCATTCCGAGGCGGCCCTGAAGCCTCTTCCGTCTAGCCGTTGGGTCCTTCTCGCCGCATCCCTCGCCTCGCACCCCGATTGCTATGCGGTGAGGCTCCTCGGCCGCCTCGGAACTATCTGTGTATCGGACGCGTCGCGGGATAAGGGGTTGTCACTGGTAGTCGCCCCAAGCGCGTCCGATGCTTGGACCATTCCGAGGCGGCCCTGAAGCCTCTTCCGTCTAGCCGTTGGGTCCTTCTCGCCGCATCCCTCGCCTCGCACCCCGATTGCTATGCGGTGAGGCTCCTCGGCCGCCTCGGAACTATCTGTGTATCGGACGCGTCGCGGGATAAGGGGTTGTCACTGGTAGTCGCCCCAAGCGCGTTCGATGCTTGGACCATTCCGAGGCGGCCCTGAAGCCTCTTCCGTCTAGCCGTTGGGTCCTTCTCGCCGCATCCCTCGCCTCGCACCCCGATTGCTATGCGGTGAGGCTCCTCGGCCGCCTTGGAACTATCTGTGTATCGGACGCGTCGCGGGATAAGGGGTTGTCACTGGTAGTCGCCCCAAGCGCGTCCGATGCTTGGACCATTCCGAGGCGGACCCGAAGCCTCTTCCGTCTAGCCGTTGGGTCCTTCTCGCCGCATCCTTCGCCTCGCACCCCGATTGCTATGCGGTGAGGCTCCTCGGCCGCCTCGGAACTATCTGTGTATCGGACGCGTCGCGGGATAAGGGGTTGTCACTGGTAGTCGCCCCAAGCGCGTCCGATGCTTGGACCATTCCGAGGCGGACCCGAAGCCTCTTCCGTCTAGCCGTTGGGTCCTTCTCGCCGCATCCCTCGCCTCGCACCCCGATTGCTATGCGGTGAGGCTCCTCGGCCGCCTTGGAACTATCTGTGTATCGGACGCGTCGCGGGATAAGGGGTTGTCACTGGTAGTCGCCCCAAGCGCGTCCGATGCTTGGACCATTCCGAGGCGGACCCGAAGCCTCTTCCGTCTAGCCGTTGGGTCCTTCTCGCCGCATCCCTCGCCTCGCACCCCGATTGCTATGCGGTGAGGCTCCTCGGCCGCCTTGGAACTATCTGTGTATCGGACGCGTCGCGGGATAAGGGGTTGTCACTGGTAGTCGCCCCAAGCGCGTCCGATGCTTGGACCATTCCGAGGCGGACCCGAAGCCTCTTCCGTCTAGCCGTTGGGTCCTTCTCGCCGCATCCCTCGCCTCGCACCCCGATTGCTATGCGGTGAGGCTCCTCGGCCGCCTTGGAACTATCTGTGTATCGGACGCGTCGCGGGATAAGGGGTTGTCACTGGTAGTCGCCCCAAGCGCGTCCGATGCTTGGACCATTCCGAGGCGGCCCCGAAGCCTCTTCCGTGTAGCCGTTGGGTCCTTCTCGCCGCATCCCTCGCCTCGCACCCCGATTGCTATGCGGTGAGGCTCCTCGGCCGCCTTGGAACTATCTGTGTATCGGACGCGTCGCGGGATAAGGGGTTGTCACTGGTAGTCGCCCCAAGCGCGTCCGATGCTTGGACCATTCCGAGGCGGCCCCGAAGCCTCTTCCGTGTAGCCGTTGGGTCCTTCTCGCCGCATCCCTCGCCTCGCACCCCGATTGCTATGCGGTGAGGCTCCTCGGCCGCCTTGGAACTATCTGTGTATCGGACGCGTCGCGGGATAAGGGGTTGTCACTGGTAGTCGCCCCAAGCGCGTCCGATGCTTGGACCATTCCGAGGCGGACCTGAAGCCTCTTCCCTCTAGCCGTTGGGGCTTTCTCGCCGCATCCCTCGCCTCGCACCCTGATTGCTATGCTGTGAGGCTCCTCGGCCGCCTTGGAACTATCTGTGTATCGGACGCATCGCGGGATAAGGGGTTGGCAGTGGTAGTCGCCCCAAGCGCATCCGATGCTTGGACCATTCCGAGGCGGCCCTGCAGCCTCTTCCGTCTAGCCGTTGGGGCCATCTCGCCGCATCCCCCACCTCGCACCACGATTGCTATGCGGTGAGGCTCCTTGGCCGCCTCGGAACTATCTGTGTATCGGACGCATCGCGGGATAAGGGGTTGTCACTGGTAGTCGCCCCAAGCGCGTCCGATGCTTGGACTATTCCGAGGCGGCCCTGCAGCCTCTTCCGTCTAGCCGTTGGGGCCATCTCGCGGCATCCCCCACCTCCTCGGCCGCCTCGGAACTATCTGTGTATCGGACGCATCGCGGGATAAGGGGTTGGCAGTGGTAGTCGCCCCAAGCGCGTCCGATGCTTGGACTATTCCGAGGCAGCCCTGCAGCCTCTTCCGTCTAGCCTTTGGGGCCATCTCGCCGCATCCCTCGCCTCGCACCCCGATTGCTATGCGGTGAGGCTCCTCGGCCGCCTGGGAACTATCTTCGTATCGGACGCATCGCGGGATAAGGGGTTGTCACTGGTAGTCGCCCCAAGCGCGTCCGATGCTTGGACTATTCCGAGGCGGCCCTGTGGCCTCTTCCGTCTAGCCGTTGGGGCCATCTCGCCGCATCCCCCACCTCGCACCCCGATTGCTATGCGGTGAGGCTCTTCGGCCGCCTTGGAACTATCTTCGTATCGGACGCATCGCGGGATAAGGGGTTGTCACTGGTAGTGGCCCCAAGCGCGTCCGATGCTTGGACTATTCCGAGGCGGCCCTGCAGCCTCTTCCGTCTAGCCGTTGGGGCCATCTCGCCGCATCCCCCACCTCGCACCCCGATTGCTATGCGGTGAGGCTCCTCGGCCGCCTTGGAACTATCTTCGTATCGGACGCATCGCGGGATAAGGGGTTGTCACTGGTAGTCGCCCCAAGCGCGTCCGATGCTTGGACTATTCCGACGCGGCCCTGTGGCCTCTTCCGTCTAGCCGTTGGGGCCATCTCGCCGCATCCCCCACCTCGCACCCCGATTGCTATGCGGTGAGGCTCCTCGGCCGCCTTGGAACCATCTTCGTATCGGACGCATCGCGGGATAGGGGGCTGTCACTGGTAGTCGCCCCAAGCGTGTCCGATGCTTGGACCATTCCTAGGCGGCCCTGAAGCCTCTTCCGTCTAGCCGTTGGGGCCTTCCCGCCCCATCCCTCGCCTCGCACCCCCGATTGCTATGCGGTGAGGCTCCTCGGCCGCCTTGGAACCATCTGTGTATCGGACGCATCGCGGGATAAGGGGTTGGCACTGGCAGTCGCCCCAAGCGCGTCCGATGCTTGGACCATTCCGAGGTGGCCCTGAAGCCTCTTCCGTCTAGCCGTTGGGGCCTTCCCGCCCCATCCCTCGCCTCGCACCCCGATTGATATGCGGTGAGGCTCCTCGGCCGCCTTGGAACTATCTGTGTATCGGACGCATCGCGGGATAAGGGGTTGGCACTGGTAGTCGTCCCAATCGCATCCGATGCTTGGACCATTCCGAGGCGGCCCTGCAGCCTCTTCCGTTTAGCCGTCGGGGCCTTCCCGCCGCATCCCTCGCCTCGCATCCCGATTCCTATGCGGTGAGTCTTCTCGGCCGCCGCGGAACTATACCTGTTATTGCTACTGCATCCTTCGGCTGGTAACCTCCTCTGTCGCCTTGGAACGTTCTCTTTGTCGGACGCGTCGCGGGATAAGGGGTTGGCACTGGTAGTCGCCCCAAGCGCGCCCGATGCATAGACCGCTCCGAGTCGACCTTGCTTTCAGCCTCTCACATGCATAGACCTCTCTGAGTCGACCCTGCAGCCTCTCACGTTTAGCCTTTGGAATCTCGCCTCACAACATGATTGCTATCCTTGATGCATCCCTTGCCTCGAGCCCTGATTGCTTTCTTGGCTGCATCCCTCCTCTCCTCACAGCCCGGTTGTCATCACTGCTTCATCCGTCGCTTCATGCATTCTGGCTGCTGGGCCCTTCCCACCGCACACCTCGATTGCTATCTCTTCTGCATCACACACCCCGATTGCTATCTCTGCTACATCCCTCGGCTCTCACTTCTGCATCCTTCGCCTCACACCTCGATTGCTATCAATGCTGCATCCGTAACCTCACACCCCGATTGCTATGCGGGGAGGCTCCTTGGCCGCCTTGGAAATTTCTGTGTGTCGGACGCACCGCGGGATAAGGGGTTGGCACTGGTAGTCGCCCCAAGTGCGCCCGATTCTTAGACCGCTTCGAGGTGACCTCGTAGCCTCTTTCGTCCAGGCTTCCTGCCTTCAACGCCCTTTTTACACCTCGATTGCTATGCGCGGGCTCGTTGGCGTCTATCACCTCTCTGCGAAGAGTGGCACGATGATTGTTGGGGTAAATCGTAGCAGTCCGATCTCTGGCCTTGGGCCATTGTGAGGGCTGATCGATTTCCTGTGCGCATCTCGTGTTCGCCCAGTAACAGACTCGACGACTTGTAATCGGTCTTGTTCCCGATTGTTCCTGGAGGTAGTCTTCGGAACTCTTGGATTTGACCTGTCACTCGAACTGTCCTCTTCCGAGGATGCTTGTGTGTGTGTGCTTGTGCCATTTCCTTGGCGGTATTAACGAGATATTAAAGAGCGGAGTGAGCGCCTCGCCCAGCTATGTTTGGGGCTCTCACTCCCTTACCCGGTGTGCGACCGCTTTGCACGTAGGTTGCGGAGCATCGCGACTCTTTCGATGTTTGGCGGTTGTCTTCCGGTGATGCGTTGGTCCCGAAGTGCACGTTACTAGCATTTCTGCCATTGTTCTCGATCTTTGGCACGTTCCTTCGTTGCAATTGGATATATATCTCCGTTTATACGCGCAGGCTTCTCCCGCCTATTCAGCGCTGTCCCACTCTCAGCACTCTCGTGGTCTCCTTGGCTTCTCTCTCCCGTGAGCGAGCTCTCTTCTCGAGTCTTTTCCATGTCCCATGGAGGTTGCCTTGCGAAATTCGGGCACACAAACGTGACCGGATAAGAGCGGAATTGCCTATGAGGAGAAGCTCACCTTAGGGAGCAGCAATGCCGAGTGTTTCGACAGAGGGTAGAGGGGGCGTTGTTTGGGCGGTTGCACAAAAGAGTGCTACGTTTGCACTGAAGGTTGCTTCTTCGTCTCCGACGAACTCTTCGAGGCAAAAAAGCTTGTTTACGGGGTCGAGGTGGGACTGTTCGTGCGAGTTGCGCCACCAAAAGTGCGTAGGGGGCATATACCTGGGAAATGGATGTCTCTGAGTGGCCTTACTCGGTCGCGTGCACGGTGCATTCTCTAACGGCAGGACTGTCGCGAGCATGTGCGGTTCGGATGTTTTCGGGTAAAGGGTTCCGTACGGGATGTTCTTCCCAGGCTCCTGTGAACCGAGACTCTGCATCGTCATGCTCCGGCTCCCGTGGGTGCTTCATGCCTCGTCGAGCTGTTTGTCGTGGACGATTAAGGCCGAGGCCTTCCTTCGAGAGGGGAATTGTTCAGGCTGGTCGAGGCGGGATTGTTCGTGCGGGGTGCACCACCAAAAGTGCGTAGGGGGCATATGCCTGGGAAATGGATGTCTCTGAGTGGCCTTAC
>NW_026728865.1:382500-405000 GCF_030272615.1 Cryptomeria japonica
TCGCTGCCCACCTTGGTGTGCTCTGAGGTGCGCACCCGGGAGCGCTACGAAGTGTGCTCCAAGGTGCGGCGTGCACGTTGTCGGAGCCCGGTTTGCCCCGGGTGCGCACCTCGCCTGCACCTTGGCCGGGGTGGGCACCTTGGCTGGGTTTGCCCAGGGTGCGCTCCGAAGCGGGGTTACTGGAGCGCCCCCTCTTTTTTTGTCAGAGCGTTTGGTGGGGTTTCTCGCATTGGCTCTTCCCAGGCCCGGTTGTTGGGTGCGCTCCCACCCTGGCGCGCGCGAAGTTGGAAGTTGGGTTAATTGCCCGGGCGCGCACCTTCGCCAGGGTGGGCACCTTGGTGCGCACACCTTGGCTGGGCTGCGCACCAGGGCGGGCTCAAGATGGCACCAGCATTCCCTTTTTCTCACTATCTTTCAAAACGGAAATTTTAAAATCTCGTTTTTTTTTTGCCTTTTATGGAAATTAGTGAAGGCATCGCATCAAAGGTGCGCACCTCGCTGCCCACCTTGGTGTGCTCCGAGGTGCCCACCACGGTGCGCAACGCCGGTGCGAACCCGGGAGCGCCCCGATGTGTGCTCCAAGGTGCGGCGTGCACGAAGTCGGACCCCGGTTTGCCCCGGGTGCGCACCTCGCGTGCACCTTGGTGCGCACACCTTGGCTGGGTTGCGCGGCCTGGTGGGCACCATGGTGCGCACCAAGGAGCGCTCCGAAGTGTGCTCCAAGGTGCGGCGTGCACGAAGTCGGAGCCCGGTTTGCCCCGGGTACGCACCTCGCGTGCACCTTCGCCGGGGTGGGCACCTCGGCTGGGTTGCGCGCCCTGGTGCGCACCAAGGAGCGCTCCGAAGTGTGCTCCAAGGTGCGGCGTGCACGAAGTCGGAGCCCGGTTTGCCCCGGGTGCGCACCTTCGCCGCGGTGCGCACCATGGCGTGCACGAAGTCGGAGCCCGGTTTGCCCCGGGTGCGCACCTCGCGTGCACCTTCGGCGGGGTTGCGCGCCCTGGTGGGCACCATGGTGCGCACCAAGGAGCGCTCCGAAGTGTGCTCCAAGGTGCGGCGTGCACGAAGTCGGAGCCCGGTTTGCCCCGGGTGCGCACCTCGCGTGCACCTTCGGCGGGGTTGCGCGCCCTGGTGGGCACCATGGTGCGCACCAAGGAGCGCTCCGAAGTGTGCTCCAAGGTGCGGCGTGCACGAAGTCGGAGCCCGGTTTGCCCCGGGTGCGCACCTCGCGTGCACCTTCGCCGCGGTGGGCACCATGGCGTGCACGAAGTCGGAGCCCGGTTTGCCCCGGGTGCGCACCTCGCGTGCACCTTCGCCGGGGTGGGCACCTCGGCTGGGTTGCGCGCCCTGGTGCGCACCAAGGAGCGCTCCGAAGTGTGCTCCAAGGTGCGGCGTGCACGAAGTCGGAGCCCGGTTTGCCCCGGGTGCGCACCTCGCGTGCACCTTCGCCAGGGTGGGCACCTCGGTGCGCACACCTTCTCAATGTTTTCTTGCCTTTTCTGGAAATTGGTGAAGGCAGCGCATCAAAGGTGCGCACCTCGGTGTGCTCCGAGGTGCGAACCCGAGAGCGCTCCGAGGTGCCCACGAAGTCGAAAGTCGGGTTAATTGCATTGTTTTCCCCGGGTGCGCTCCGAGGTGCGCAACATCGGCGCGCACCAAGGAGGGCTCCGAAGTGTGCTCCAAGGTGCGCACGATGGCGTGCACCTCTGGTGCGCACGATTCGGAGCTCGGTTTGACCGGGGTGCGCACACCTTGGCTGGGTTGCGCACCTTTTGTGCGCTCCAAGGTGCGCACGAAGTCGGAGCTCGGTTTGCCCCGGGTGCGCACCTTCGCCAGGGTGCGCACCTTGATGCGCACGCCTTGGCTGGGCTGCGCACCTTGGTGGGCGCCATGGTGCGCACCTTTCGTGCGCTCCAAGGTGCGCACGAAGTCGGAGCTCGGTTTGCCCCGGGTGCGCACCTTGGTGGGCGCCATGGTGCACTCCGAGGTGCCCAAGATTGGTGCGCACCAAGGAGCGCTCCGAAGTGCGCTCCAAGGTGCGCGCGAAGTCGAAAGTTGGGTTAATTGTCCGGTTTGCCTCGGGTGCGCACCTTGCGTGCACCTTCGCCAGGGTGGGCGCCTTGGTGCGCACACCTTGGCTGGGCTGCGCACACCTTGGCACCCGCGTTTCCTTCATTTTAAATTTTTTTTTTTTACAATCTCTCAAGTGGGAAATTCTATAATCTCAACTTTTTTTGCCTTTTCAGGAAACTTTTGAATGGAGCGCATCATTGGTGCGCTCCGAAGTGTGCTCCAAAGCTCTCTCCAGCTGCGTGCACCTGCCCCGGCCGCGCACCCGGCCCCGCCCAGCTTCGCTCACCTGTCCCGGGCGTCTGGTGCGGAACCTTAGAGTAAGAAACATCACCGTGCACCTTGGCCAACGTGCGCGACTCGACCGAGCGCGCACTGGCCGAGGTGCACACCGATTTCACCTGGGTGCGCGCGCAGCACCTCGGGCGCACCGGGGTGCGCGCACAACGCCCGGGTTGCACCGTGGCCTGTGTGCTCGGGGCGCCTCGGGTGCGCGCTCGGTGTCGCCCCCCGCGCGCGCGGTAGTGCGGGCAGCGCACCCCGGCCCGGCCCGGCCCCGACGAGAACGCAAACGGGCAAAAGGTTTATTCAAATAGCATTGCGATGCCCGGCGAAAAACTAAAAAAGGGTGCAACACCGGGACTTCCCGGGAGGTCACCCATCCCAGTACTACTCCGGCCCAAGCGCGCTTAACTGCGGAGTTCTGATGGGATCCGGTGCACTAACGCTGGTATGATCGCACCCGTTATGAGCTTGTCGCAGTGTGTACTTAGCAAACCGCGACCCACGTGCGAATCCACCCCGGCCACCCACCCCCGTCGAGGTGCACACCCTCCCTCGCGAAGTGCGCCCCGTTCGCCAAGTGTGAGCCCTGCCCGGGTGCGCGCACCTTGCTAGGGCGTCGGGTGTGCACCCGGCCCGGCCTACGTGCGTGCACCTGGAGGGGGCGTCGTGTGCGTGCAGTGTCCCGTCTGCAACGCGGTGCCCACACACCACCTCGGGCGCAACGACCTGCGCTCACATGTGGGCCGAGTGCACCTTGGTGCATGTTCGGGGCGCCTCGGGTGCACGCTCGATCTTGCCCCGGTGCACCAAGGCGCTCGGTTTGCCCCGGGTGCGCACTTGGTGCAAGGTGGGCACCCAAAATAGGGATCAAGCACCAAAACACAAGTTTCGGGATGCAAAATGGGACCCAAGGACCACAAATGCGTTCCAAGACCCATGATGGGTCCACGAGAACAAAAATGTGTTCCGAGACTTAATAAACAAATATTGGGTTTTAGGAGAAGAAACATGCTCTGATGCCCAAAACGAGAATCGACCCCGAAAAGGCCACAGGCCAAAAGTGGGATGCGAGACAAAAAAAAATGGGACCCGAGGACCAAAATTGGGTTCCCAGGTCGAAGACAGGGCAACCGGACAAGAAACGACCTCTAAGGCTCGAAATGAGTCCCGACGACTAAAACTTGACAAGAAGCACCCATCAGGCACCCAACTCGACACCCATGGGATGCCGACCCACCCGGGCTTCCACCTAGCACACCTTGGCACCCACCCACCCTCGCACCCAACCTCGCACCCAACTTAGCACCTTTGAACCCACATTGGCACTCACCCTGACCCTGGCACCTTGGAACCCACATTGGCACTCACCTTGACCCTGGCACCCACCTTTGCACTCACCTTGGGACCCACCCTGGCTCCCACCTCGGCACCCACCCAGACACCCACCTTGGTTCCTTGGCACCCACCTTGGATCCTTGGCACCCACCCCGACACCCACCTTGGCACGCAACTTGGCTACTTGCCACCCACCTTGGCTCCTTGACGCCCACCCCGACAACCACCCCGTGACCTACCCTGGCTAGGGTTGGTGCACACCCACCCTGGTGCCCACCTTGGCACCCACCCTATGACCCACCTTGGCACGCACCTTAGTACCCACCCCGTTACCCACCCTAGGACCCACCCCGTGACCCACCTTGGCCAGGGTGGGTGCCTTGGTGCGCACAACTTGCCTGGGCTGCACACCAGGGCGGGCTCAAGATGGCACCCGCGTTCCGTTTTTTTCACTATCTTTCAAAACGGAAATTTTAAAATCTCATTTTTTTCTTTTTTTTGCCTTTTCTGGAAATTAGTGAAGGCAGCGCATCAAAGGTGCGCAATGCTGGTGCGAACCTGGGAGCGCTCCGATGTGTGCTCCAAGGTGCGGCGTGCACGAAGTCCGAGCCCGGTTTGCCCCGGGTGCGCACCTCGCGTGCACCTTCGCCGGGGTGAGCACCTTGGCTGGGTTGCGCGCCCTGGTGCGTACCAAGGAGCGCTCTGAAGTGTGCTCCAAGGTGCGGCGTGCACGAAGTCGGAGCCCGGTTTGCCCCGGGTGTGCACCTCGGGTGCGCACCTCGCGTGCACCTTCGCTGCGGTGGGCACCTTGGCTGGGTTGCGCGCCTTGGTGGGCACCATGCAGTGCACGAAGTCGGAGCCCGGTTTGCCCCGGGCGCGCACCTCCGCCAGGGTGGGCACCTTGGTGCGCACAACTTGCCTGGGCTGCGCACCAGGAAGGGCTCAAGATGGCACCCGCGTTCCGTTTTTTTCACTATCTTTCAGAACGGAAATTTTAAAATATCGTTTTTTTTTGCCTTTTCTGGAAATTAGTGAAGGCAGCGCATCAAAGGTGCGCAACGCTGGTGCGAACCTGGGAGCGCTCCGATGTGTGCTCCAAGGTGCGGCGTGCACAAAGTCGGAGCCCGGTTTGCCCCGGGTGCGCCCTGGTGGGCACCATGGTGCGCACCAAGGAGCGCTCCGAAGTGTGCTCCAAGGTGCGGCCTGCACGAAGTCGGAGCCCGGTTTGCCCCGGGTGTGCACCTCGGGTGGGCACCTTGGTGCGCATGCCTTGCCTGGGCTGCGCACCAGGGCGGGCTCAAGATGGCACCCGCGTTCCTTTTTTTTCACTATCTTTCAAAACGGAAATTTTAAAATCTCATTTTTTTTTGCCTTTTTCTGGAAATTAGTGAAGGCAGCGCATCAAAGGTGCGCACCTCGCTGCCCACCACGGTGCGCAACGCCGGTGGGCACCCGGGAGTGCTTCGAAGTGTGCTCCAAGGTGTTGCGTGCACGTTGTCGGAGCCCGGTTTGCCCCGGGTGCGCACCTCGCGTGCACCTTCGTCGGGGTGGGCACCTTGGCTTGGTTTGCCCCGGCTGCGCTCCGAAGCGGGGTTATTGGAGCGCCGCCTCTTTTTTTGTCGGAGCGTTTGGTGGGGTTTCTCGCATTGGCTCTTCCGAGGCCCGGTTGCCACCCTGGCGCGCACGAAGTCGGAAGTAGGGTTAATTGCCCGGGTGCGCACCTTTGCCAGGGTGGCACCTTACCTGGGCTGCGCACCAGGGCGGGCTCAAGATGGCACGCGCGTTCCGTTTTTTTCACTATCTTTCAAAACGGAAATTTTAAAATCTCCTTTTTTTTTTGCCTTTTCTGGAAATTAGTGAAGGCAGCGCATCAAAGGTGCGCACCTCGCTGCCCACCTTGGTGTGCTCTGAGGTGCGCACCCGGGAGCGCTACGAAGTGTGCTCCAAGGTGCGGCGTGCACGTTGTCGGAGCCCGGTTTGCCCCGGGTGCGCACCTCGCCTGCACCTTGGCCGGGGTGGGCACCTTGGCTGGGTTTGCCCAGGGTGCGCTCCGAAGCGGGGTTACTGGAGCGCCCCCTCTTTTTTTGTCAGAGAGTTTGGTGGGGTTTCTCGCATTGGCTCTTCCCAGGCCCGGTTGTTGGGTGCGCTCCCACCCTGGCGCGCGCGAAGTTGGAAGTTGGGTTAATTGCCCGGGCGCGCACCTTCGCCAGGGTGGGCACCTTGGTGCGCAAACCTTGGCTGGGCTGCGCACCAGGGCGGGCTCAAGATGGCACCAGCATTCCCTTTTTCTCACTATCTTTCAAAACGGAAATTTTAAAATCTCGTTTTTTTTTTGCCTTTTATGGAAATTAGTGAAGGCATCGCATCAAAGGTGCGCACCTCGCTGCCCACCTTGGTGTGCTCCGAGGTGCCCACCACGGTGCGCAACGCCGGTGCGAACCCGGGAGCGCCCCGATGTGTGCTCCAAGGTGCGGCGTGCACGAAGTCGGACCCCGGTTTGCCCCGGGTGCGCACCTCGCGTGCACCTTGGTGCGCACACCTTGGCTGGGTTGCGCGGCCTGGTGGGCACCATGGTGCGCACCAAGGAGCGCTCCGAAGTGTGCTCCAAGGTGCGGCGTGCACGAAGTCGGAGCCCGGTTTGCCCCGGGTGCGCACCTTCGCCGCGGTGGGCACCATGGCGTGCACGAAGTCGGAGCCCGGTTTGCCCCGGGTGCGCACCTCGCGTGCACCTTCGCCGGGGTGGGCACCTCGGCTGGGTTGCGCGCCCTGGTGCGCACCAAGGAGCGCTCTGAAGTGTGCTCCAAGGTGCGGCGTGCACGAAGTCGGAGCCCGGTTTGCCCCGGGTGTGCACCTCGCGTGCACCTTCGCTGCGGTGGGCACCTTGGCTGGGTTGCGCGCCTTGGTGGGCACCATGCAGTGCACGAAGTCGGAGCCCGGTTTGCCCCGGGCGCGCACCTCCGCCAGGGTGGGCACCTTGGTGCGCACAACTTGCCTGGGCTGCGCACCAGGAAGGGCTCAAGATGGCACCCGCGTTCCATTTTTTTCACTATCTTTCAGAACGGAAATTTTAAAATATCGTTTTTTTTTGCCTTTTCTGGAAATTAGTGAAGGCAGCGCATCAAAGGTGCGCAACGCTGGTGCGAACCTGGGAGCGCTCCGATGTGTGCTCCAAGGTGCGGCGTGCACGAAGTCGGACCCCGGTTTGCCCCGGGTGCGCACCTCGCGTGCACCTTGGTGCGCACACCTTGGCTGGGTTGCGCGCCCTGGTGGGCACCATGGTGCGCACCAAGGAGCGCTCCGAAGTGTGCTCCAAGGTGCGGCGTGCACGAAGTCGGAGCCCGGTTTGCCCCGGGTGCGCACCTCGCGTGCACCTTCGCCGCGGTGGGCACCATGGCGTGCACGAAGTCGGAGCCCGGTTTGCCCCGGGTGCGCACCTCGCGTGCACCTTCGCCGGGGTGGGCACCTTGGTGTGCAGACCTTGGCTGGGTTGCGCGCCCTGGTGGGCACCATGGTGCGCACCAAGGAGCGCTCCGAAGTGTGCTCCAAGGTGCGGCCTGCACGAAGTCGGAGCCCGGTTTGCCCCGGGTGTGCACCTCGGGTGGGCACCTTGGTGCGCATGCCTTGCCTGGGCTGCGCACCAGGGCGGGCTCAAGATGGCACCCGCGTTCCTTTTTTTTCACTATCTTTCAAAACGGAAATTTTAAAATCTCATTTTTTTTTGCCTTTTTCTGGAAATTAGTGAAGGCAGCGCATCAAAGGTGCGCACCTCGCTGCCCACCACGGTGCGCAACGCCGGTGGGCACCCGGGAGTGCTTCGAAGTGTGCTCCAAGGTGCTGCGTGCACGTTGTCGGAGCCCGGTTTGCCCCGGGTGCGCACCTCGCGTGCACCTTCGTCGGGGTGGGCACCTTGGCTGGGTTTGCCCCGGCTGCGCTCCGAAGCGGGGTTATTGGAGCGCCGCCTCTTTTTTTGTCGGAGCGTTTGGTGGGGTTTCTCGCATTGGCTCTTCCGAGGCCCGGTTGCCACCCTGGCGCGCACGAAGTCGGAAGTAGGGTTAATTGCCCGGGTGCGCACCTTTGCCAGGGTGGGCACCTTACCTGGGCTGCGCACCAGGGCGGGCTCAAGATGGCACGCGCGTTCCGTTTTTTTCACTATCTTTCAAAACGGAAATTTTAAAATCTCCTTTTTTTTTTGCCTTTTCTGGAAATTAGTGAAGGCAGCGCATCAAAGGTGTGCACCTCGCTGCCCACCTTGGTGTGCTCTGAGGTGCGCACCCGGGAGCGCTACGAAGTGTGCTCCAAGGTGCGGCGTGCACGTTGTCGGAGCCCGGTTTGCCCCGGGTGCGCACCTCGCCTGCACCTTGGCCGGGGTGGGCACCTTGGCTGGGTTTGCCCAGGGTGCGCTCCGAAGCGGGGTTACTGGAGCGCCCCCTCTTTTTTTGTCAGAGCGTTTGGTGGGGTTTCTCGCATTGGCTCTTCCCAGGCCCGGTTGTTGGGTGCGCTCCCACCCTGGCGCGCGCGAAGTTGGAAGTTGGGTTAATTGCCCGGGCGCGCACCTTCGCCAGGGTGGGCACCTTGGTGCGCACACCTTGGCTGGGCTGCGCACCAGGGCGGGCTCAAGATGGCACCAGCATTCCCTTTTTCTCACTATCTTTCAAAACGGAAATTTTAAAATCTCGTTTTTTTTTTGCCTTTTATGGAAATTAGTGAAGGCATCGCATCAAAGGTGCGCACCTCGCTGCCCACCTTGGTGTGCTCCGAGGTGCCCACCACGGTGCGCAACGCCGGTGCGAACCCGGGAGCGCCCCGATGTGTGCTCCAAGGTGCGGCGTGCACGAAGTCGGACCCCGGTTTGCCCCGGGTGCGCACCTCGCGTGCACCTTGGTGCGCACACCTTGGCTGGGTTGCGCGGCCTGGTGGGCACCATGGTGCGCACCAAGGAGCGCTCCGAAGTGTGCTCCAAGGTGCGGCGTGCACGAAGTCGGAGCCCGGTTTGCCCCGGGTACGCACCTCGCGTGCACCTTCGCCGGGGTGGGCACCTCGGCTGGGTTGCGCGCCCTGGTGCGCACCAAGGAGCGCTCCGAAGTGTGCTCCAAGGTGCGGCGTGCACGAAGTCGGAGCCCGGTTTGCCCCGGGTGCGCACCTTCGCCGCGGTGCGCACCATGGCGTGCACGAAGTCGGAGCCCGGTTTGCCCCGGGTGCGCACCTCGCGTGCACCTTCGGCGGGGTTGCGCGCCCTGGTGGGCACCATGGTGCGCACCAAGGAGCGCTCCGAAGTGTGCTCCAAGGTGCGGCGTGCACGAAGTCGGAGCCCGGTTTGCCCCGGGTGCGCACCTCGCGTGCACCTTCGGCGGGGTTGCGCGCCCTGGTGGGCACCATGGTGCGCACCAAGGAGCGCTCCGAAGTGTGCTCCAAGGTGCGGCGTGCACGAAGTCGGAGCCCGGTTTGCCCCGGGTGCGCACCTCGCGTGCACCTTCGCCGCGGTGGGCACCATGGCGTGCACGAAGTCGGAGCCCGGTTTGCCCCGGGTGCGCACCTCGCGTGCACCTTCGCCGGGGTGGGCACCTCGGCTGGGTTGCGCGCCCTGGTGCGCACCAAGGAGCGCTCCGAAGTGTGCTCCAAGGTGCGGCGTGCACGAAGTCGGAGCCCGGTTTGCCCCGGGTGCGCACCTCGCGTGCACCTTCGCCAGGGTGGGCACCTCGGTGCGCACACCTTCTCAATGTTTTCTTGCCTTTTCTGGAAATTGGTGAAGGCAGCGCATCAAAGGTGCGCACCTCGGTGTGCTCCGAGGTGCGAACCCGAGAGCGCTCCGAGGTGCCCACGAAGTCGAAAGTCGGGTTAATTGCATTGTTTTCCCCGGGTGCGCTCCGAGGTGCGCAACATCGGCGCGCACCAAGGAGGGCTCCGAAGTGTGCTCCAAGGTGCGCACGATGGCGTGCACCTCTGGTGCGCACGATTCGGAGCTCGGTTTGACCGGGGTGCGCACACCTTGGCTGGGTTGCGCACCTTTTGTGCGCTCCAAGGTGCGCACGAAGTCGGAGCTCGGTTTGCCCCGGGTGCGCACCTTCGCCAGGGTGCGCACCTTGATGCGCACGCCTTGGCTGGGCTGCGCACCTTGGTGGGCGCCATGGTGCGCACCTTTCGTGCGCTCCAAGGTGCGCACGAAGTCGGAGCTCGGTTTGCCCCGGGTGCGCACCTTGGTGGGCGCCATGGTGCACTCCGAGGTGCCCAAGATTGGTGCGCACCAAGGAGCGCTCCGAAGTGCGCTCCAAGGTGCGCGCGAAGTCGAAAGTTGGGTTAATTGTCCGGTTTGCCTCGGGTGCGCACCTTGCGTGCACCTTCGCCAGGGTGGGCGCCTTGGTGCGCACACCTTGGCTGGGCTGCGCACACCTTGGCACCCGCGTTTCCTTCATTTTAAATTTTTTTTTTTTACAATCTCTCAAGTGGGAAATTCTATAATCTCAACTTTTTTTGCCTTTTCAGGAAACTTTTGAATGGAGCGCATCATTGGTGCGCTCCGAAGTGTGCTCCAAAGCTCTCTCCAGCTGCGTGCACCTGCCCCGGCCGCGCACCCGGCCCCGCCCAGCTTCGCTCACCTGTCCCGGGCGTCTGGTGCGGAACCTTAGAGTAAGAAACATCACCGTGCACCTTGGCCAACGTGCGCGACTCGACCGAGCGCGCACTGGCCGAGGTGCACACCGATTTCACCTGGGTGCGCGCGCAGCACCTCGGGCGCACCGGGGTGCGCGCACAACGCCCGGGTTGCACCGTGGCCTGTGTGCTCGGGGTGCCTCGGGTGCGCGCTCGGTGTCGCCCCCCGCGCGCGCGGTAGTGCGGGCAGCGCACCCCGGCCCGGCCCGGCCCCGACGAGAACGCAAACGGGCAAAAGGTTTATTCAAATAGCATTGCGACGCCCGGCGAAAAACTAAAAAAGGGTGCAACACCGGGACTTCCCGGGAGGTCACCCATCCCAGTACTACTCCGGCCCAAGCGCGCTTAACTGCGGAGTTCTGATGGGATCCGGTGCACTAATGCTGGTATGATCGCACCCGTTATGAGCTTGTCGCAGTGTGTACTTAGCAAACCGCGACCCACGTGCGAATCCACCCCGGCCACCCACCCCCGTCGAGGTGCACACCCTCCCTCGCGAAGTGCGCCCCGTTCGCCAAGTGTGAGCCCTGCCCGGGTGCGCGCACCTTGCTAGGGCGTCGGGTGTGCACCCGGCCCGGCCTACGTGCGTGCACCTGGAGGGGGCGTCGTGTGCGTGCAGTGTCCCGTCTGCAACGCGGTGCCCACACACCACCTCGGGCGCAACGACCTGCGCTCACATGTGGGCCGAGTGCACCTTGGTGCATGTTCGGGGCGCCTCGGGTGCACGCTCGATCTTGCCCCGGTGCACCAAGGCGCTCGGTTTGCCCCGGGTGCGCACTTGGTGCAAGGTGGGCACCCAAAATAGGGATCAAGCACCAAAACACAAGTTTCGGGATGCAAAATGGGACCCAAGGACCACAAATGCGTTCCAAGACCCATGATGGGTCCACGAGAACAAAAATGTGTTCCGAGACTTAATAAACAAATATTGGGTTTTAGGAGAAGAAACATGCTCTGATGCCCAAAACGAGAATCGACCCCGAAAAGGCCACAGGCCAAAAGTGGGATGCGAGACAAAAAAAAATGGGACCCGAGGACCAAAATTGGGTTCCCAGGTCGAAGACAGGGCAACCGGACAAGAAACGACCTCTAAGGCTCGAAATGAGTCCCGACGACTAAAACTTGACAAGAAGCACCCATCAGGCACCCAACTCGACACCCATGGGATGCCGACCCACCCGGGCTTCCACCTAGCACACCTTGGCACCCACCCACCCTCGCACCCAACCTCGCACCCAACTTAGCACCTTTGAACCCACATTGGCACTCACCCTGACCCTGGCACCTTGGAACCCACATTGGCACTCACCTTGACCCTGGCACCCACCTTTGCACTCACCTTGGGACCCACCCTGGCTCCCACCTCGGCACCCACCCAGACACCCACCTTGGTTCCTTGGCACCCACCTTGGATCCTTGGCACCCACCCCGACACCCACCTTGGCACGCAACTTGGCTACTTGCCACCCACCTTGGCTCCTTGACGCCCACCCCGACAACCACCCCGTGACCTACCCTGGCTAGGGTTGGTGCACACCCACCCTGGTGCCCACCTTGGCACCCACCCTATGACCCACCTTGGCACGCACCTTAGTACCCACCCCGTTACCCACCCTAGGACCCACCCCGTGACCCACCTTGGCCAGGGTGGGTGCACCCACCCTGGTGCCCACCTTGGCACCCACCCATCCTAGCACCCAGCCTGTGACCGGGCTTGGAACCCAACCTTGCACCCGCACCCGTCTTGGCCAGTGTGGGTGCGCACCCATCCTGGCACCCACGTTGTGACACACCCTTTAACCCACGCACCCTAGCACCCACGTTGGCACCCACCTTGGAACCCAACCTAGCAACTTGGCACCCACCCCGTGACCCACCTTGGCATCCACCATAGCAGTCGCCGACTTGGCACCCACCTCGGCACCCACCTTGACACTTGTGGACCCACCTTGCCACTCACCCTAGCATCGACCCATCCTAGCACCCACCCTGGCACCTTTGCACCCTAGCACTCACCCATCCTAGCACCTAACCTGTGACCCACCTTGACACTCACCCTCGCACCCACCTTGGAACCCAACCTAGCACCCACCCACCCTGACACCAACCCTAGCACCTACCCACCCTTGCACCCACCCTGTGACCCATCTTGGCACCCACCCATCCTACCACTCAACCTATCACCCACCTTCTCACCCACCTTGGCATCCACCTTAGCACCCACCCACACTGGCACCTTGGCACCCACCTCGGGCAAGGTGGGTGCACACCCACCCTGGCACCCAATTTAGAACCCACCGAGCATGTTACCCACCTTGGCACCCACATTGCAGCCCACCCTAGTACCCACCCTATGACCCACATTGGCATCCACACCCTAGCACCCAGGCACCTCGACACCCGCCTTGACACCCACCCTAGCACTGAACCTGTGACCCACCTTGGAACTCACCCTAGAACCCACCCACCCTGTGAACCACCTTGGCATCCACCTTAGCACCCACCCACCTTGGCACCCACTCTAGCACTCACCCATCCTAACACCCAACTTGTTACCCACCTTGGCACCCGCCCTCGCGTCCACCTTGAAACCCACCCTAGCACCCACCCACGCAGGAGCCCACCTTGGCACCCAACCTAACACCCACGCATCCTGGCACCCAACTTGTGACCCACCTTGGAACCCACCCTAGTACCCACCTTTGAACCCACTATATCACCAACCCACCTTGGCACCCACCCTATGACCCTCTTTGGAATCCACCCTAGCACGCACCCACCCTGGCACCCACCATGGAGCGCACCCTAGCACCCACCCACCTCGGCACGCACCTCAACACCCACCTTGGTGTGCGCACTGCGCCAACCTCTCAAAGACCCTATGTGGTGCGCTCCAAAGTGTACACCTTTGGTGCGCTCCAAGGTGCGCACCTTTGGTGCACACCGAGGTGCACACCAAAGTGTGCACCGAGGTGAGCACCAAAGTGCACTCCAGGGTGCACACCAAGGCGTGCACCTTTGGTGCGGTCAATGCAAACGAATTCGGAAGTTGGGGTCGATGTCCTAATCGCTGCTGCAGACTACACGTATGAGAATCGGACAAATAGCTTTATATAGGGGAGGTGTTGCGTTTGATGGGTCGACTCCCCTGGTTGTGTGCACTGCACCAACTTCAAAGACCCTGTCTTGTTTAAGAAGTCAAAAGTTGGGGTGGATGTCCTAATCATTGCTGCAGTCTACGCATGTATGAGAATCAGACAAATAGCTTATATAGGGGAGGTGTTGCATTCGGTGGGTTGACTCCCCTGGTTGTGCGCACTGCGCCAACCTCAAAGACCCCGCATAGCAGAAGAAGTCGGAAGTCGGATTTTGGTGAGCACCAAGGCGTGCACCTTTGGTGCGGTCAACGCAGACGAATTCAGAAGTTGGGGTGGATGTCCTAATCGTTGTTGCAGGCTACACATGTATGAGAATCAGACAAATAGCTTATATAGGGGAGGTGTTGGGTTTGATGGGTCAACTCCCTTGGTTGTGCGCATTACGCCAACCTCAAAGACCTTGTTTTCGTTAAGAAGTCAAAAGTTGGGGTCAATGTCCTAATGGCTCCTGCAGGCTACACATGTATGAGAATCGGACAAATAGCTTATATAGGGGAGGTGTTGGGTTTGATGGGTCGACTCCCCTGGTTGTGCGCATTACGTCAACCTCAAAGACCTTGTTTTCGTTAAGAAGTCAAAAGTTGGGGTCGATGTCCTAATTGCTCCTGTAGACTACACATGTATGAGAATCAGACAAATAGCTTATATAGGGGAGGTGTTGGGTTTGATGGGTTGACTCCCCTAGTTGTTCGCATTACACCAACCTCAAAGACCTTGTTTTCGTTTAGAAGCCGAAAGTTGGGGTCGATGTCCTAATTGCTCCTGCAGGCTACGCATGTATGAGAATCAGACAAATAGCTTATATAGGGGAGGTGTTGGGTTTGATGGGTCGACTCCCCTGGTTGTGCGCATTGCGCCAACCTCAAAGACCCTGCATTGCGGATGAAGTCGAAAGTCAGAGTTTGGTGTGCTACAAGGTGTGGTCGAAGGTGCTCACCTAGGTGTGCACCTTTGGAGCACAGGAAAAGTGCCCTCCAAAAGTGCGCACCTTTGGAGTGCACAAAAGTGCCCTCCAAAAGTGCGCACCTTTGGAGCGCAGAAAAGTGCCCTCCAAAAAGTGCCCTCCAAAAGTGCGCACCTTTGGAGCGCAGAAAAGTGCCCTCCAAAAAGTGCCCTCCAAAAGTGCGCACCTTTGGAGCGCAGAAAAGTGCCCTCCAAAAAGTGCCCTCCAAAAGTGCGCACCTTTGGAGCGCAGAAAAGTGCCCTCCAAAAAGTGCCCTCCAAAAGTGCGCACCTTTGGAGCGCAGAAAAGTGCCCTCCAAAAAGTGCCCTCCAAAAGTGCGCACCTTTGGAGCGCAGAAAAGTGCCCTCCAAAAAGTGCCCTCCAAAAGTGCGCACCTTTGGAGCGCAGAAAAGTGCCCTCCAAAAAGTGCCCTCCAAAAGTGCGCACCTTTGGAGCGCAGAAAAGTGCCCTCCAAAAAGTGCCCTCCAAAAGTGCGCACCTTTGGAGCGCAGAAAAGTGCCCTCCAAAAAGTGCCCTCCAAAAGTGCGCACCTTTGGAGCGCAGAAAAGTGCCCTCCAAAAAGTGCCCTCCAAAAGTGCGCACCTTTGGAGCGCAGAAAAGTGCCCTCCAAAAGTGCGCACCTTTGGAGCGCACAAAAGTGCCCTCCAAAAGTGCGCACTTTTGGTGCGCACCAAGGCGCTGGTTCGGTCGTTGCAGGCGAGTTCGGAAGTTGGGGTCGATGTCCTGAGCGGAGGTGCAAACTACACAGGTGTCGGAATCGGACAAATAGCTTATATAGGGGAGGTGTATGCTTCGATGGGTCGACTCCCCAGGTTGAGCGCACCGCGCCAACCTCAAAGACCCTACGGTATGGATGAAGTCGGAAGTTGGGTCCGATGACCGATTCGATTAGTAGGTATGCTCATGAGGTCGGAATTTGGGTCCGATGACCTGCCATGTGCAGGAAGGCGAATGTTGACACTGTGCGTTGCAAGGTGCACACCAAGGCGCTGGTGCGGTCTTTTTAGTCGAGTTCGGAAGTTGGGGTCGATGTCCTGATCGGAGGTGCAAGCTACACAGGTGTGGGAATCGGACAAATAGCTTATATAGGGGAGGTGTATGCTTCGTTGGGTCGACTCCCCGGGTTGAGCGCACCGCGCCAACCTCAAAGACCCTACGGTATGGATGAAGTCGGAAGTTGGGTCCGATGACCGATTCGATATGTAGGCATACTCGCGAGGTCGGAATTTGGGTCCGATGACCTGCCACGTGCAGGAAGGCGAATGTTGGCACTGTGCGTTGCAAGGTGCGCACCAAGGCGCTGGTTCGGTCGTTGGAGGCGAGTTCGGAAGTTGGGGTCGATGTCTTGATCGGAGGTGCAAACTACACAGGTGTGGGAATCGGACAAATAGCTTATATAGGGGAGGTGTATGCTTCGTTGGGTCGACTCCCCGGGTTGAGCGCACCGCGCCAACCTCAAAGACCCTACGGTATGGATGAAGTCGGAAGTTGGGTCCGATGACCGATTCGATATGTAGGCATACTCGCGAGGTCGGAATTTGGGTCCGATGACCTGCCATGTGCAGGAAGGCGAATGTTGGGACTGTGCGTCGCAAGGTGCGCACCAAGGCGCTGGTGCCGTCGTTGCAGTCGAGTTCGGAAGTTGGGGTCGATGTCCTGGTCAGAGGTGCAAACTACACAGGTGTGGGAATCGGACAAATAGCTTATATAGGGGAGGTGTATGCTTCGATGGGTCGACTCCCTGGGTTGAGCGCACCGCGCCAACCTCAAAGACCCTACAGTATGGATGAAGTCGGAAGTTGGGTCCGATGACCGATTCGATACGTAGGCATATTGGCGAGGTCTGAATTTGTGTCCGATGACCTGCCATGCGCAGGAAGGCGGAATTTGGGTCCGATGACCGAGTTGATGGCGTGCCATGCGCAGAAAGGCGGAATTTGGGTCCGATGACCGAGTTGATGTTGATGGCCCGCCATGCACAGGAAGGCGGAATTTGGGTCCGATGACCGATTTGAAGGCGTGCCATACGCAAAAAGGCGGAGTTTGGGTCCGATGACCGAGTTGATATTGATGGCCCGCCATGCGCAGGAAGGCGGAATTTGGGTCCGATGACCTGACATACGCATGGAGTCCGACTCGGGGGCCGATGTTCGATTCGATGACTTGCATTGTGGGTAAAGTCGGAAGTTGTGGTCTTTGACCCGATTCGATGACCAGACTTCGGCTGCTTGAGAATCGGACAAATAACTTATATAGGGGAGGTAGTGTTCTCGAGCATCCTCCCCCCGTGCCCGTTTATGTCGATTGATGCTGGTGCTCGACTGGTTGGAGCGCTCGGATGCAAAAATCTTGCACCAGGATTTATCGATTGTGATGGACACGGCAAGTCTCCTGATTGCTATGCAGGAGCTCATCGTGAATCTCTATGCGGCCTTGGTATGGACTCGACCTGCGGAATGGTTCGGCAATGGTAGTCGCTCCAACACGTCCTTGCAATGGCCACAGAGGTGATTCGACTAGAGCTCCAGTCTAGCTTTTGGGTTGCTTGGCGGACTGGTATAGCCGCGATCGAGTTCCGGCCATGAACGTTTTAGATAGCTCTTGGGCTTTCTGGGACGGAAGTCGGAAGTTTGGGCTGTTGTCCGATTTGATGACCATTCTTCGGATGTGTGAGAATCGGACAAATAACTTATATAGGGGACTGTGTTGTCTCACGCAGCCCCCTCCGTGCCCCTCTATCTCGACCGATGTTGGTGCTTGAAAGGGTTGGGATCGCTCGGATTTATAAACGTGCACCACCATTTGTCGAGTGTGAGGGACGCGGCAGGTCTCCTAAATGCTATGCGGGCGCTCTCTGAGAATCTCTATCCGGCCTCGACACAGACTAGTCTTGCTGAATGGTTTGGCACTGGTAGTCGATCCAACACGTCGTTGTTGTGGCCGCCTAGGCGATTCGATTCGAGCCCCCGTCTAGCTTTTGGGTTGCTTGGCGGATTTTGCCCTATCCGCAAGTGAGCTCGGTCCCTAAACGTTCGAGAAACCCGATTGCTATGCGCCGACTCTCTTTCTTGCGAGCCTCCATCTAGCTTTTGGGTCTCTACGGAACGGAAGTCGGAATCTGGGACCGTTGTTTGATTCGACGAGGCAGACTACGGTTGTGCGAGAATCGGACAAATAACTTATATAGGGGAGGTGTTGACTGGAGCATTCTCCCCCGTGCCCCTCTAACTCGACCAATGCTGGCGCTCGAACGGTGGTAGCGCTCGGATTTTCATTGAGCGCCAGCATTGGTCGATTTAGAGGGGCATGCGAGATTCCCGAATGCTATGCGAGGGCTCTAACGGAAATGTCTATTGGTTTCGGTATGGATGCAATTGCGAGTGGTTCGGCAAAGGTAGTCGTTCCGATGCGTCCATGTCGTGGCCAAATCGATAATTCGATTTGAGCCCTCGTATAGCATTTGGGTCTCTCGATGTGATTCCGCATTCCAGTCCCTTTGGGCACTGCTTGAGCCGCATCCCAGGGGGTTCCCTTCCCAATAATCTGCCTCGCAACCCGATTGCTATGCGGTGAGGCTCCTCGGCCGCCTCGGAACTATCTGTGTATCAGACGCATCGCGGGATAAGGGGTTGGCAACGGTAGTCGCCCCAAGCGCGTCCGATGCTTGGACCATTCCGAGGCGGCCCTGAAGCCTCTTCCGTCTAGCCGTTGGGTCCTTCTCGCCGCATCCCTCGCCTCGCACCCCGATTGCTATGCGGTGAGGCTCCTCGGCCGCCTCGGAACTATCTGTGTATCGGACGCGTCGCGGGATAAGGGGTTGTCACTGGTAGTCGCCCCAAGCGCGTCCGATGCTTGGACCATTCCGAGGCGGCCCTGAAGCCTCTTCCGTCTAGCCGTTGGGTCCTTCTCGCCGCATCCCTCGCCTCGCACCCCGATTGCTATGCGGTGAGGCTCCTCGGCCGCCTCGGAACTATCTGTGTATCGGACGCGTCGCGGGATAAGGGGTTGTCATTGGTAGTCGCCCCAAGCGCGTCCGATGCTTGGACCATTCCGAGGCGGCCCTGAAGCCTCTTCCGTCTAGCCGTTGGGTCCTTCTCGCCGCATCCCTCGCCTCGCACCCCGATTGCTATGCGGTGAGGCTCCTCGGCCGCCTCGGAACTATCTGTGTATCGGACGCGTCGCGGGATAAGGGGTTGTCACTGGTAGTCGCCCCAAGCGCGTCCGATGCTTGGACCATTCCGAGGCGGCCCTGAAGCCTCTTCCGTCTAGCCGTTGGGTCCTTCTCGCCGCATCCCTCGCCTCGCACCCCGATTGCTATGCGGTGAGGCTCCTCGGCCGCCTCGGAACTATCTGTGTATCGGACGCGTCGCGGGATAAGGGGTTGTCACTGGTAGTCGCCCCAAGCGCGTTCGATGCTTGGACCATTCCGAGGCGGCCCTGAAGCCTCTTCCGTCTAGCCGTTGGGTCCTTCTCGCCGCATCCCTCGCCTCGCACCCCGATTGCTATGCGGTGAGGCTCCTCGGCCGCCTTGGAACTATCTGTGTATCGGACGCGTCGCGGGATAAGGGGTTGTCACTGGTAGTCGCCCCAAGCGCGTCCGATGCTTGGACCATTCCGAGGCGGACCCGAAGCCTCTTCCGTGTAGCCGTTGGGTCCTTCTCGCCGCATCCTTCGCCTCGCACCCCGATTGCTATGCGGTGAGGCTCCTCGGCCGCCTCGGAACTATCTGTGTATCGGACGCGTCGCGGGATAAGGGGTTGTCACTGGTAGTCGCCCCAAGCGCGTCCGATGCTTGGACCATTCCGAGGCGGACCCGAAGCCTCTTCCGTCTAGCCGTTGGGTCCTTCTCGCCGCATCCCTCGCCTCGCACCCCGATTGCTATGCGGTGAGGCTCCTCGGCCGCCTTGGAACTATCTGTGTATCGGACGCGTCGCGGGATAAGGGGTTGTCACTGGTAGTCGCCCCAAGCGCGTCCGATGCTTGGACCATTCCGAGGCGGACCCGAAGCCTCTTCCGTCTAGCCGTTGGGTCCTTCTCGCCGCATCCCTCGCCTCGCACCCCGATTGCTATGTGGTGAGGCTCCTCGGCCGCCTTGGAACTATCTGTGTATCGGACGCGTCGCGGGATAAGGGGTTGTCACTGGTAGTCGCCCCAAGCGCGTCCGATGCTTGGACCATTCCGAGGCGGACCCGAAGCCTCTTCCGTCTAGCCGTTGGGTCCTTCTCGCCGCATCCCTCGCCTCGCACCCCGATTGCTATGCGGTGAGGCTCCTCGGCCGCCTTGGAACTATCTGTGTATCGGACGCGTCGCGGGATAAGGGGTTGTCACTGGTAGTCGCCCCAAGCGCGTCCGATGCTTGGACCATTCCGAGGCGGCCCCGAAGCCTCTTCCGTGTAGCCGTTGGGTCCTTCTCGCCGCATCCCTCGCCTCGCACCCCGATTGCTATGCGGTGAGGCTCCTCGGCCGCCTTGGAACTATCTGTGTATCGGACGCGTCGCGGGATAAGGGGTTGTCACTGGTAGTCGCCCCAAGCGCGTCCGATGCTTGGACCATTCCGAGGCGGCCCCGAAGCCTCTTCCGTGTAGCCGTTGGGTCCTTCTCGCCGCATCCCTCGCCTCGCACCCCGATTGCTATGCGGTGAGGCTCCTCGGCCGCCTTGGAACTATCTGTGTATCGGACGCGTCGCGGGATAAGGGGTTGTCACTGGTAGTCGCCCCAAGCGCGTCCGATGCTTGGACCATTCCGAGGCGGACCTGAAGCCTCTTCCCTCTAGCCGTTGGGGCTTTCTCGCCGCATCCCTCGCCTCGCACCCTGATTGCTATGCTGTGAGGCTCCTCGGCCGCCTTGGAACTATCTGTGTATCGGACGCATCGCGGGATAAGGGGTTGGCAGTGGTAGTCGCCCCAAGCGCATCCGATGCTTGGACCATTCCGAGGCGGCCCTGCAGCCTCTTCCGTCTAGCCGTTGGGGCCATCTCGCCGCATCCCCCACCTCGCACCACGATTGCTATGCGGTGAGGCTCCTTGGCCGCCTCGGAACTATCTGTGTATCGGACGCATCGCGGGATAAGGGGTTGTCACTGGTAGTCGCCCCAAGCGCGTCCGATGCTTGGACTATTCCGAGGCGGCCCTGCAGCCTCTTCCGTCTAGCCGTTGGGGCCATCTCGCCGCATCCCCCACCTCCTCGGCCGCCTCGGAACTATCTGTGTATCGGACGCATCGCGGGATAAGGGGTTGGCAGTGGTAGTCGCCCCAAGCGCGTCCGATGCTTGGACTATTCCGAGGCAGCCCTGCAGCCTCTTCCGTCTAGCCTTTGGGGCCATCTCGCCGCATCCCTCGCCTCGCACCCCGATTGCTATGCGGTGAGGCTCCTCGGCCGCCTGGGAACTATCTTCGTATCGGACGCATCGCGGGATAAGGGGTTGTCACTGGTAGTCGCCCCAAGCGCGTCCGATGCTTGGACTATTCCGAGGCGGCCCTGTGGCCTCTTCCGTCTAGCCGTTGGGGCCATCTCGCCGCATCCCCCACCTCGCACCCCGATTGCTATGCGGTGAGGCTCTTCGGCCGCCTTGGAACTATCTTCGTATCGGACGCATCGCGGGATAAGGGGTTGTCACTGGTAGTGGCCCCAAGCGCGTCCGATGCTTGGACTATTCCGAGGCGGCCCTGCAGCCTCTTCCGTCTAGCCGTTGGGGCCATCTCGCCGCATCCCCCACCTCGCACCCCGATTGCTATGCGGTGAGGCTCCTCGGCCGCCTTGGAACTATCTTCGTATCGGACGCATCGCGGGATAAGGGGTTGTCACTGGTAGTCGCCCCAAGCGCGTCCGATGCTTGGACTATTCCGACGCGGCCCTGTGGCCTCTTCCGTCTAGCCGTTGGGGCCATCTCGCCGCATCCCCCACCTCGCACCCCGATTGCTATGCGGTGAGGCTCCTCGGCCGCCTTGGAACCATCTTCGTATCGGACGCATCGCGGGATAGGGGGCTGTCACTGGTAGTCGCCCCAAGCGTGTCCGATGCTTGGACCATTCCTAGGCGGCCCTGAAGCCTCTTCCGTCTAGCCGTTGGGGCCTTCCCGCCCCATCCCTCGCCTCGCACCCCCGATTGCTATGCGGTGAGGCTCCTCGGCCGCCTTGGAACCATCTGTGTATCGGACGCATCGCGGGATAAGGGGTTGGCACTGGCAGTCGCCCCAAGCGCGTCCGATGCTTGGACCATTCCGAGGTGGCCCTGAAGCCTCTTCCGTCTAGCCGTTGGGGCCTTCCCGCCCCATCCCTCGCCTCGCACCCCGATTGATATGCGGTGAGGCTCCTCGGCCGCCTTGGAACTATCTGTGTATCGGACGCATCGCGGGATAAGGGGTTGGCACTGGTAGTCGTCCCAATCGCATCCGATGCTTGGACCATTCCGAGGCGGCCCTGCAGCCTCTTCCGTTTAGCCGTCGGGGCCTTCCCGCCGCATCCCTCGCCTCGCATCCCGATTCCTATGCGGTGAGTCTTCTCGGCCGCCGCGGAACTATACCTGTTATTGCTACTGCATCCTTCGGCTGGTAACCTCCTCTGCCGCCTTGGAACGTTCTCTTTGTCGGACGCGTCGCGGGATAAGGGGTTGGCACTGGTAGTCGCCCCAAGCGCGCCCGATGCATAGACCGCTCCGAGTCGACCTTGCTTTCAGCCTCTCACATGCATAGACCTCTCTGAGTCGACCCTGCAGCCTCTCACGTTTAGCCTTTGGAATCTCGCCTCACAACATGATTGCTATCCTTGATGCATCCCTTGCCTCGAGCCCTGATTGCTTTCTTGGCTGCATCCCTCCTCTCCTCACAGCCCGGTTGTCATCACTGCTTCATCCGTCGCTTCATGCATTCTGGCTGCTGGGCCCTTCCCACCGCACACCTCGATTGCTATCTCTTCTGCATCACACACCCCGATTGCTATCTCTGCTACATCCCTCGGCTCTCACTTCTGCATCCTTCGCCTCACACCTCGATTGCTATCAATGCTGCATCCGTAACCTCACACCCCGATTGCTATGCGGGGAGGC